>NC_041382.1:682945610-682948204 GCF_002162155.2 Triticum dicoccoides
TCAACCATTCCGGCGTCGCCCCGCCTCCGCCTCCGCGCCCGACCACCGCCGCTACCGCCCAGATCTGGCGCCGGCCCGTCCTTTCCGGCCATCCCCTTCTACTCTGGCGCCAGCTCCGGCCAAAACTCCGGCGTGCCTCAACATCCGCGCCAAGAGCTAACCATAGATCTGGATCCAGCGGTTGACCTCTTTTTCCACCAAGTCATTTTCTGATATATTGTTAGCCCTGTTCTACATGCCATAACTCCTCATCCGTAGATCCAATTTTCATGCATGATATATCAAAATGTTCATTAGGATGTGCTCTTCATTTTGTTCCATTGCCCCATGCTTGTTTGAGTCCATCTTGATGCCCTAATGTCTGATGCAAGAGTGCTATAAAATGTTAGGTGCTGTTTCTTATCAGATGATGAGCATTTGTCATTTTTGCCATGATTATTGTGTGCTGCATATGGGCATGAGCTCTACATATGTTTTGGGCTATGCCAAGCCATCTTTACAGGGGTGTATGCCATGTATTTTTGTGATCAATGTGGTGACTAGCACATGCATGCAAAGTAGCCTTCGTGATATTGCTGATTTCAGAGACTTAGAATTTCACTAAGTATTTGCTCTGCTGTTATTTTTATGCAATGTATTCATGTTGCTATAGTGAGATCCATGCTTCTTTTGAGTATATTCAGTAAGGATGATTTGGGCATATGGTTGTTCTCTATCCATCCATGCCCCTGTTTGCATTTATGGAGTGCCCTAGCATGACTCAATCTTGCTCTACTTTTGCTATAAAATGTTCCTGGCAGATTGTTTACTTGTTAATCAATTTTGCCAAGGTTGTTGTAGTTGATCCATGCATGCTATGAGCTTGTTCTTATTTTGGTTAGCTTCATGAACATGTCTTATTGTTGGTAGTATGCTTATCTTGTCATGCAATACCTTGTGTTGAGTGATTTGAGCTCGCAAAGATGCCTTCATAATTCTGTTTATGCCATGTCCAGTTTTCTGCTAAGTCTGAATCTGTTAACGAAAATTGCTATGTTTACATGGGTGCCATCATATTTTCTGTGCCCTTTTGGCTTATGGTCAGTAAGGGACTTTTGTTATATGCTTTGAGTAGATTCATGCCGTGCCTTGTATTGCTATGTTCCGTTCCTATAGCATGTTGTTATCTTGATCTAAACATTGCTTCCTGATGTTAATTCCTAGCATGTTAGTATTTTCACTAAGTTTGTGATGCTGATATATTTTGCACTTTTGTCATGCCTGTTTGAACCTGCTTGTAGTGACCCGACCCGAATGGATCAAGCGCTCTGTGCTCAGGTGTCATCCCTAGATCAGTAATGCTGACACCACACAGTACATCGAAGGATTTATAGCAGAGTGGCAATCACACACTTATTACAGCGTTGTCTCAAAAGAGAACTTATTACAATAAATATGGCTTAAGGCCATCTAGTGTCAATAACAGCGGAAGACTTGGAAGATAAATGGGTCCATCAACTCCAACGGCATCACTGAGTATAGAACCACGACCTAAAACACCTTACTCGTCGTCTGAAAAGTCTGCAACATGAAAGTTGCAGCCCGAAAACGGGTCAGCACATGGAATATGCTGGCAATGTAACACATAGAGAGTAATGGAATGAAACAGCTATACTATATGCATATATGGCTGGTGGAAGCTCTATGGTTACAGTTTTGCGTAAAGCCAATTTTTCCCTACTGCAAAGGAATAAATTTATTTAACTATCATGGTAGTTGTTAAACATCGAGAATGGTTGACAGCATCCCGATCCGGGTGATCTATCGCAGACAAACAACAAGCACACAATAAGTACTCATCTAATGCACAGGTAAAACTCGAACAAGAGATCGAACCAGAAAAGTTCAACTTAAGAACTTCGGTTGCAAAGAAAGAACGAACCGAACAAAGAAACAGAAAACAAACGGCGGAAGAAAACAACTCGGTTCTAGCAAGTTGAAACTAGGTTAAATTTTACCGGGGCAAAAACTTGTTTAAGTTGATTAGACGGAACGGCGGTTTCGAAACGAAACTCCAGGCGCTTGAATCACCTGATTCCGATAAACGAGCGAGAAGAAAGACTAGAACGAAGATCGGATCTGAGATCGCGATCGCGGAATAAATCCGACGAAAAGAAAAAGACGAACGGTTAAACGAACAGGCGTCGTTAACCGGGAAAAGAAAATCGGTGATCACGTTCGTTGAGATGAACGGTCCGAAGGAAGAACGAAAACCGATCTAGGGTTTTCGGAAAAGAAACCGAAAAAGAAACGGAAAACCGATCTAGGGTTTCGGTAGAAAACCGAAACAAAAATCGGAAGAAAAAGAAAAGAATCGGAGAGAAAACGGAACGGTTCTTTTAGGAAAAACCGGACCGAGGGAAGAAAAAGAGACGCGGCGCGGGGCAACCTTGGCGAGGGCTCCGGCGAACGGCGGCGTAAGGTGGCGGCGGCGGCTTAGGCGTGGGGCGGCGCGGCTATGGCAGCGGCTTGGGGCTGCGCGCTGCTGCTTGCTGCGGCTTAGGAGGAGAGGGGCTTGGGATTGATGTGAGGAGAGGGGGGTTTGGGGTGTATTT
>NC_041382.1:682948614-683031611 GCF_002162155.2 Triticum dicoccoides
GGGGGCAAGAAAAAGAAAGGGAAAAGGAAAACGAAACAAAGGAAAGAGGGGGCTAGAACAGGCCTTGAGTCCCTCTGGGACTCGGCCTGGGTGAGGGGAGGCGGCGCCTGGCGCCTGGCGCCTGGCGCGCAGCGCTGCTGGGGGCGGCGGCTGGCTGGGCCTTTGGCCCGGCTCGCCTGCGGGAGTTCCTTTTTTTTACGGTTACGCATGCAGAAAAACAAAAGAAAAGAAAACTAAACGGGCTCCAAAATTCCTAAAGTAAATTTTCCCCGACTCCTAAAAATGAGTCGAACAAAATGAACTTTACTCCGGACCTAATATGCAATTTTTGAAAACGCGCATTTTTCCCTATCCAAATAAAAAGCAAACAAAAACTCCGGCAAAACCAAAATTGATCTATTTATTAAATCTTCATTTTTCCTAAATTTGGGAAAGTCATATTATTCCCTCTCCCATATATTTTGACACCGGAAAAATAATTGAAGATAAAATAAATAAATCAAATGATCCTCTTTTCAAAATTTGAGAAAACTCAAATATGAAAATAACGAAATCTCCAACTCTCTCCGAGGGTCCTCGAGTTGCGTGAAATTTCTAGGATCGACCAAAATGCAAGAAAATATGATATGCATGATGATCTATGTATAACATTCCAAATTGAAAATTTGGGATGTTACAAACCTACCCCCCTTAAGATGAATCTCGCCCTCGAGATTCGGGTTGGCTAGAAAATAGGTGAGGGTGGTCCTTGAGCAAATCTTCTTCTCTCTCCCAGGTGGCTTCATCCTCTGAGTGGTGGTTCCACTGAACTTTGCAAAACTTGATAACCTTGCTGCGAGTAACTCTGCTGGCAAAATCGAGAATCTTGACTGGCTTCTCCTCATACGTTAAGTCGTCCTTCAACTGAATCGCTTCGAGTGGCACGGTATCTCTTAGCGGTACCTCCGCCATCTCGGCATGACATTTCTTAAGCTGAGAAACATGGAATACATCATGAACTCCTGACAGCTCCTCTGGTAATTCCAACCTATAAGCGACTTCTCCCATACGTTGCAAGATCTTGTACGGTCCAACAAAACGCGGTGCTAACTTTCCCTTAACTCCAAAGCGCTTAACTCCTCGAAGTGGGGATACTCGGAGATAAACTCTGTCTCCGGTTTCGTAGACTATCTCCTTGCGTTTAGAATCTTCGTAGCTCTTCTGCCTGGACTGGGCTACCTTGAGCCTATCGCGAATCAACTTAACTTTCCGTTCAGACTCCTTAATCAAATCTGGTCCAAAGAACTGACGGTCTCCAACTTCGTCCCATGACAGCGGTGTCCTGCACCTCCTTCCGTATATAGCTTCGAAAGGTGCCATCTCCAAACTGGTCTGATAGCTATTATTGTAAGAGAACTCTGCATACAGAAAATTATCGTCCCAACTAGATCCATAATCTAGTGCACAAGCTCTTAGCATATCTTCCAAAATCTGATTGACTCTCTCGGTCTGTCCATCCGTCTGTGGGTGAAAAGCTGTGCTGAACTCCAGTCTGGTTCCTAAAGTTTCATGCAACTGATTCCAAAACTTTGATGTAAATTGGGTTCCTCTATCTGATACGATACTCCTCGGAACTCCATGCAAACAAATGATCCTAGTCATGTATATCTTTGCCAACTTAGCACTGGTGTAAGTGGTCTTAACTGGAATAAAATGTGCTACCTTCGTCAGACGATCAACTACTACCCATATCGAGTCATATCCTGCTTTCGTCCTGGGTAGTCCTGTGATAAAATCCATGCCTATCTTATCCGACTTCCATTCGGGTATCGGCAATGGTTGTAACAATCCTGCTGGCTTCTGATGCTCTGCCTTTATTCTCTGACATACGTCACAAACTGCTACATATGCTGCAACATCCTTCTTCATTCTGGTCCACCAGAATGTTTCCTTCAAATCCAAATACATCTTGGTATTCCCTGGGTGAATCGAATACGGTGAATCATGTGCCTCTTACAAAATCAACTTCCTGATCTCCGGGTCATTTGGCACATAAACACGGTCCTCGAACCATAGGGTATCGTGCTCATCCTCACGAAATCCCTTTGCTTTTCCTTCGCTCAATTTCTCTTTTATAGCAGCAATCTCCTTGTCGGATTTTTGAGCTTCTGTGATTTTATCCATCAATGTTGACTGAATCTCCAACGCTGCGACATAGCCTCTCGGAACTATTTCCAGACGTAGCTTACGAAGGTTTTCTGCTAACTCCTTTGGTACTTCTCCCATCACTAGGGTGTTGACATGGCTCTTACGGCTCAATGCGTCAGCTACCACATTAGCTTTTCCGAGATGGTAATGCAATCTCATGTCATAATCTTTGATGAGCTCCAACCATCTCCTTTGTCTGAGGTTCAACTCCTTCTGCGTGAAAATGTACTTCAACCTCTTGTGATCCGTGTACACCTCACAATGATTTCCAATGAGGAAATGTCTCCATGTTTTCAATGCATGCACTACGGCTGCTAACTCCAAATCATGCGTGGAGTAATTCAACTCATGAGGCTTCAGTTGCCGTGAAGCATACGAAACCACTCTTCCTTCCTGCATAAGCACTGCTCCAAGTCCTCGACGTGAAGCGTCGCAATACACCTCATAATCCTTGGTCTGATCTGGCAAAATCAATACTGGTGAGGTAACCAAACGTTTCTTCAACTCCTGGAAACTAGCCTCACACTCCTCAGTCCATTTGAACTTAGTATCCTTCTTCAACAACTCCGTCATAGGCTTCGCAATCTTTGAAAAGTTCTCAATGAACCTCCGGTAGTATCCTGCGAGTCCAAGAAAACTCCGGATCTCTCCAACTGTCGTTGGTGATTCCCATTCGGTTACGGTCTCAACCTTTGTGGGGTCAACTGCTATACCTTCTCCAGATATAACGTGTCCGAGGAATCCAACTTCCTTCAACCAAAACTCACATTTGCTGAATTTGGCGTATAATTGATGTTCCCTTAGTTTCTCCAAAACCAAACGCAAATGTTCCTTATGCTCCTCTTCATTCTTTGAATAAACCAGGATGTCATCAATGAACACTACGACGAACTTATCCAAAAACTCCATAAACACTTTGTTCATCAAGTTCATAAAATAGGCAGGTGCATTAGTCAATCCAAATGACATAACGGTATACTCATACAGTCCATATCTCATGGTGAATGCTGTCTTAGGTATGTCCTGCTCCCGAATCTTCAACTGATGGTACCCTGATCGCAGATCGATCTTGGAAAACATTTTAGCTCCCTGCAACCGATCAAACAGATCGTTGATCATTGGCAGTGGGTACTTATTCTTGATGGTTACTTCATTCAATCCCCGATAATCTACAACCATCCTTAATGATCCATCCTTCTTTTCCACTAGAAGTACGGGTGATCCCCAAGGCGAAGAACTTGGGCGAATGTAACCTTTATCCAATAACTCCTTAATCTGATTCTTAATTTCCACCAAATCCTTTGCTGGCATCCGGTACGGTCGCTTCGATATTGGGCCTGTACCTGGCAATAACTCAATCAAAAACTCAATGTCTCTATCTGGTGGCATGCCTAGTAATTCCTCAGGAAATACATCAGGAAAATCCTTTACCACTGGTACTTCTTCTTGGACAACTCCTATTAGGCAGTTTACTTGTGTCCTGTTTGGCACATGCCGGGATACATACTTGATCCTTCTCCCTTCTGGTGTGGTAAGAAAAATTGACTTACTAGCACACTCAATATTCCCTTCATACTTTGATAACCAATCCATTCCTAATATCACATCCAATCCTTGAGATTCCACTACTATTAGGTCTGAGGGAAAAACATAGTTACCAATCCTTAATGGTAACCGATCACACCATCGTCTAGCCATAAACTCCGCTCCTGGTGAGCTTACTAACATGGGTGACCTAAGGGCTTGGGTTGGCAGGTTATATTTATCCACAAATCCCCTTGATATGTATGAATGCGATGCACCAGTGTCAAAAAGAACAAGTGCGGTAAATGACTTAACCAAAAACTTACCGATTACTGCATCGGGCTGATCTTCAACCTCCTCCACATTAATGTGGTTCACCTGTCCCCTATTTAAAGGGTTCGGCTTCTTCCCAGAGCTTCCATTGCCATTTCCATTCTGGCCTTCGGGACATTCATTGGCATAATGTCCGGTCTTGGAACACTTGAAACAGGTGACTTGACTCAGGTCTCTCTTGGTTGGGGTCGATGGGGTGGTCCGGTTCTGGCCGTTGCTTCCTCCATTCCCATTACCATTCTTGTGGCCATTATGGTTGTGCGAACTACCTCCTCCATGGGTATGCTGAAACTGAAATCCCGGTTTAGGGGCAAAACGGGGCTTCTGCTGGGCTCCAGAGTTATACTTCCCCTGTCCATACTTCCTCTTACGATTCTCAATCTGCTGTTGCTTTCCTTCAATCATGATGGCACGATCTACCAACTCCTGGTAGTTGTTGAAACTCGCTACCATCAATTTCATGCTTAGTTCATCATTCAGTCCTTCCAGAAACTTCTCCTGCTTAGCAGCATCCGTAGCAACGTCATCTGGGGCATAACGTGCTAACTTGCTGAAATTGTCAACGTACTGGCCAACTGTCCTTCCTCCTTGGCGTAAGTTGCGAAACTCACGCTTCTTCATGGCCATAGCTCCTGCTGAAACATGGGCAGTGCGGAAAGCTTGCTGAAACTGATCCCATGTGACAGTGTCAACTGGGTAAGTAGCTGTGAAATTCTCCCACCATGCTGCCGCGGGTCCGTCAAGCTGGTGAGCGGCAAACTTTACTTTCTCACCATCCGTGCATCCTGCAGTGGTCAACTCCCTTCCTATCTTGCGGAGCCAATCGTCTGCTACTATTGGCTCGGTGCTACTGGAAAACACCGGCGGATTTAGCCTAAGGAAACGGGCTAAGTGGTCAACAAGTGGTGGTGGTGGTGGGTTGTTGTTGTTGTTCTGCTGGTTCTGGACTAACATCTGCATCAATTGATTCTGTTGCTGGATCAACTGAGTGAGCTCCGGTTGGAATCCATTGTCACGTCTCGGAGGCATCTGAGGGTTTTAGAAAAGACGAGAATTAAGAATAGAGTGAGGTCTAAAGGGAAAACACTACCCCAATGCACATGAGCAAATGCACACAATTCACTTCAATCAATCAAACAAGGGCTTACAATCGGTCTAAAACTATCGCAAAAGTGCTCGACTATAATGTTTACAGGGGGGGGGGGAATGCTACTACTATCTGGTGGTCATCTAGAAATTTGAACCGGTGGAAGACTCCATGATATCTGCTCCAGCTTCGTCTTCAAAGTCGGGTTCACTTGGATCCGAATCGGTGTCGTCGATGATGATGTAGTTGTCCGGACATGCGACGTACTCGTCTTCCTCTTTGGATGCTAACTTCCTCTTGAGTTCTTCAATCTCCTGCTTAAGATCGCCATTGTGTCTCGCTAGAGCTACGATCTCGTCCATGTAGTCCTTGCGTGTAGACTTCAGTTCTCCTTCTAACTCAATGATCCTTGCCTTCGCATTCTTCAACTCTATCATTGCACATCTGGTTCTCGTGGCGTCGAATGTGCTGGTTTAACTCCTGGATGAAAGATACAATGGATCTATCCTTCTTGGTGCTGACTAACTCCCATTGTTCATCTCGGCGTCCGCAAATCTGGTAGATAGTGTCCTTGAGGTCTTCTTGATAAACTTCTCCAATGCGTCCTATGGTGATATGAGCTGCCATGCTCTTTCCCAGACTCCAGGTTGGTGCATTGAAAACACTATCTATAGGCTTCGTGATTGGCGTGAATGTTCTTCCCGGAATGTGAGCTTGAATCTTCCAGCGCTCCTCTTCAGGCAGAGTGGCGTTGAAGGTTCCCGTGAAGCTTGGTAATCCAATGTTCAGGTACTTGGTGACTTCCTTCAGGTGAAATCCAAAAGGTGTGCCTTCATCCGGTTGAGCGTACTTAATCTTCGCGTTCGTCATCCTAAAAGGGTAGAAAAGATGAGGAGTTAGAAAATGAGAAGAGAATGGTGGTCTATGACTTTAACTTAGTGGTCGTGTCCTACAGTCAGCGTGTGCTCTGATACCATCTCTGTAGCGACCCGACCCGAATGGATCAAGCGCTCTGTGCTCAGGTGTCATCCCTAGATCAGTAATGCTGACACCACATAGTACATCGAAGGATTTATAGCAGAGTGGCAATCACACACTTATTACAGCGTTGTCTCAAAAGAGAACTTATTACAATAAATATGGCTTAAGGCCATCTAGTGTCGATAACAGCGGAAGACTTGGAAGATAAATGGGTCCATCAACTCCAACGGCATCACTGAGTATAGAACCACGACCTAAAACACCTTACTCGTCGTCTGAAAAGTCTGCAACATGAAAGTTGCAGCCCGAAAACGGGTCAGCACATGGAATATGCTGGCAATGTAACACATAGAGAGTAATGGAATGAAACAGCTATACTATATGCATATATGGCTGGTGGAAAGCTCTATGGTTACAGTTTTGCATAAAGCCAATTTTTCCCTACTGCAAAGGAATAAATTTATTTAACTATCATGGTAGTTGTTAAACATCGAGAATGGTTGACAGCATTCCGATCCCAATTAAGTGAACAATTAAACCCAATAATATTAATTAGAAGTAACATGATGAGATTCACATGATATTCAAGTACTAGATACTCAAGTTGTCCATAACCGGGGACACGGCTAATCATGATTAGTTTGTACACTCTGTAGAGGTTTGCGCACTTTTCCCCACATGACTCGATCGCCTCCGTTTGTTTTTCTCGCACTACATGGTATTTGAGAAACGGATGACCGAGACATAGTCTTTCAGAAGCGCTAGCACCTTACATGTGGGGTAGACCGTACCACCTACAACCCCTACATCTGCTAGTCCACCCCGTAAGAGTTCGCACAACTTAGTCAACTATGCCAGAGACCATAGTAGCATGTGGCTACACACGGAAGTTTCTAGCATGAATTATCTTATGATCCCTTTGAGCCTGGGTGGCGGTCCAAAATAAAACAGGCAAGTCCTGATAGACATCAGGTGCCTCAATCCACCCAGATGTGTGTTTAAGTGGCCACCTTAGATAAACCATTAAAATTATCAACTCACATCTGTCATGGATATCACTCACCCAATCCACGTCTACTAGCATAGCATGGCATAATAAGCAAACGTAGAAGTAACTCCCAAAGGTTTCATAATAATACAGGTGATAGGTACTACCTCATCTACTTCCCATCCCACAATTTAATTAGATCCTAATCATGCAATGTGTGAGGATTGATCTAATGCAATAAAACATGGGTTGTAGAAAAGGTATGATCAAAGTGTTACTTGCCTTGCTGATGATCCGCGAGACCTAGGGTTTCGAAGTAACAGGCGGCGCAATCCGGGTGATCTATCGCAGACAAACAACAAGCACACAATAAGTACTCATCTAATGCACAGGTAAAACTCGAACAAGAGATCGAACCAGAAAAGTTCAACTTAAGAACTCCGGTTGCAAAGAAAGAACGAACCGAACAAAGAAACAGAAAACAAACGGCGGAAGAAAACAACTTGGTTCTAGCAAGTTGAAACTAGGTCAAATTTTACCGGGGCAAAAACTTGTTTAAGTTGATTAGATGGAACGCGGTTTCGAACGAAATTCCAGGCGCTTGAATCACTTGATTCCGATAAACGAGCGAGAAGAAAGACTAGAACGAAGATCGGATCTGAGATCGCGATCGCGGAATAAATCCGACGAAAAGAAAAAGATGAACGGTTAAACGAACGGGCGTCGTTAACCGGGAAAAGAAAATCGGTGATCACGTTCGTTGAGACGAACGGTCCGAAAGAAGAACAAAAACCGATCTAGGGTTTTTGGAAAAGAAACCGAAAAAGAAACGGAAAACCGATCTAGGGTTTTGGAAGAAATCCGAAACAAAAATCGGAAGAAAAAGAAAAGAATCAGAGAGAAAATGGAACGGTTCTTTTAGGAAAAACCGGACCGAGGGAAGAAAAAGAGACGCGGAGCGGGGCAACCTTGGCGAGGGCTCCGGCGAACGGCGGCGTAAGGCGGCGGCGGCGGCTTAGGCGCGGGGCGGCGCGGCTATGGCGGCGGCTTGGGGCTGCGCGCTGCTGCTTGCTGCGGCTTAGGAGGAGAGGGGCTTGGGATTGATGTGAGGAGAGGGGGGGTTTGGGGTGTATTTATATAGGTGGGGGGGGGTTACTTGGGGTAGGGGGCAAGAAAAAGAAAGGGAAAAGGAAAACGAAACAAAGGAAAGAGGGGGCTAGAACCGGCCTTGAGTCCCTCTGGGACTCGGCCTGGGCGAGGGGAGGCGGCGGCGGGCGCCTGGCGCCTGGCGTGCAGCGCTGCTGGGGGCGGCGGCTGGCTGGGCCTTTGGCCCGGCTGGCCTGCGGGAGTTCCTTTTTTTTACGGTTACGCGCGTAGAAAAACAAAAGAAAAGAAAACTAAACGGGCTCCAAAATTCCTAAAGTAAATTTTCCCCGACTCCTAAAAATGTGTCGAACAAAATGAACTTTACTTCGGACCTAATATGCAATTTTTGAAAACGCGCATTTTTCCTATCCAAATAAAAAGCAAACAAAAACTCCGGCAAAACCAAAATTGTTCTCTTTATTAAATCTTCATTTTTCCTAAATTTGGGAAAGTCATATTATTCCCTCTCTCATATATTTTGACACCGGAAAAATAATTGAAGATAAAATAAATAAATCAAATGATCCTCTTTTCAAAATTTGAGAAAACTCAAATATGAAAATAACGAAATCTCCAACTCTCTCCGAGGGTCCTCGAGTTGCGTGAAATTTCTAGGATCGACCAAAATGCAAGAAAATATGATATGCATGATGATCTATGTATAGCATTCCAAATTGAAAATTTGGGATGTTACACTGCTCTTGTGTGATTTAGCCGTAGCTCAGTGTTCATCTTTTGTCAAGAATCTTGAGTAGATCACTGCCATGTGCTTTGTTGCTATGTTGTAGTGCAGTAGCTTAGTTTCTTGGTGCATTCTAGATGGCATTGTGCTGTTAATCGCAGAATTGTGCCATTATTGTTTTGCTTGCCATTTGCAAGACGTGCATCCGATTCCGGTGATCTTTATATCGATTTCGACCGAAATCAACTCATCTTTCCAGCGGCACACTTGGTTTGCCAAGTTGATGCCTTGATCAATCTTTTCCTTCTGGAGCACGCTGATGCATTGCATATCACATCCCGCATATCATGCCATGTTTTGCATCATGTTGCTTGCGCATTGCACCATGGTTGATTGTTGTTTCCTTCGCTTGTTTTCTTGCCTTGGGTAGAGCCGTGAGACGAGTACGTGATCGAGGAACCCATTGAGTACGCTTACGAGGATCAAGCTTTCGTCTTCTCGGAGAACTTTGCAGGCAAGATGACCATACCCTCGAAATCACTTCTATCTTTGCTTGCTAGTTGCTCGCTCTATTTGCTATGCCGCGATACCTACCACTTGCTATATCATGCCTCCCTTATTTCCATGTCAAGCCTCTAACACACCTTGTCCTATGTTACCGTTGTTTGGCTATGTTACCGCTTTGCTCAGCCCCTTTATAGCGTTGCTAGTTGCAGGTGAAGATGAAGTTTGTTCCTTGTTGGAACATGGATATTGTTGGGATATCATTATTATATCTTGTTTACTTTAATGCACCTATATACTTGGTAAAGGGTGGAAGGCTCGGCCTTATGCCTGGTGTTTTGTTCCACTCTTGCCGCCCTAGTTTCCGTCATACCGGTGTTATGTTCCTTGATTTTGCGTTCCTTACGCGGTTGGGTTATAATGGGAACCCCTTGACAGTTTGCTTTGAATAAAACTCCTCCAGCAAGGCCCAACCTTGGTTTTACCATTTGCCACCTAAGCCGTTTTCCCTTGGGTTCTGCAAACTCAAGGGTCATCTTTATTTTAACCCCTGGGCTAGTGCTCCTCCGAGTGTTGGTCCAAACTAGAGTCCTTTGTAGCGCCACCTCGGGGCAACTCGAGGTTTGGTTTTAGTTGTACGGAGCGCTCATCCGGTGTGCCCTGAGAACGAGATATGTGCAGCTCCTATCGGGATTTTTCGGCACATCGGGCGGCTTTGCTGGTCTTGTTTTACCATTGTCGAAATGTCTTGTAACCGGGATTCCGAGTCTGATTGGGTCTTCCTGGGAGAAGAAATATCCTTCGTTGACCGTGAGATCTTGTGATGGGCTAAGTTGGGATACCCTATAGGGTTTTGAACTTTTGGAAGCCATGCCCGCGGTTATGGGCAGATGGGAATTTGTTAATATCCGGTTGTAGAAAACTTGACACTTAACTTAATTAAAATGAATCAACCGTGTGTGTAGCCATGATGGTTTCTTCTCGACGGAGTCCGAGAAGTGAACACGATTCTTGTGTTATGCTTGGACATAAGTAGTTTCAGGATCACTTCTTGATCACTTCTAGTTCACGACCGTGCATATGCTAGTGCTTGCTACAGCTCCACCTCACTACCTTTTCCTACCCATAAGCTTAAATAGTCTTGATCGCGAGGGTGTGAGATTGCTGAGTCCCTGTGACTCACAGAACTTCCAAAAACCAGTTGCAAGTGCCGTTGATACCAGTGCAGATGACACAGTTGAGCTCAGATGGGAGCTCGATGAAGATCGTGTTCATTGTGTTGTTTCGTTTCCTTTCAATCAGTAGAGGAGCCCAGTTGGGGCGATCGGGATCTAGCATTAGGGGTTGTCTTCTTTTATTTTGGTTCCATAGTCGGACCTTGATTGTATTCTGGATGATGTAATGCTTTAATTATGTATTGTGTGAAGTGGCGATTGTAAGCCAACTCTCTATCCCTTTCATATTCAGTACATGGGATGTGTAAAGATTACCCCTCTTGAGACATGCCTACTATGCGGTTATGCCTCTAAGTCGTGCTCCGACATGTGGGAGATATAGCCGCATCGTGGGTGTTACAATTGGAAAGCAAAGATTGTAATATAGTAAACGAGATGCAATGTAAATAAAATAGATGTAATATAATAGGAAAGAGACCCGGGGGCCATAGGTTTCACTAGTGGCTTCTCTCAAGATAGCATGTATTATGGTGGGTGAATAAATTACTGCCGAGCAATTGATAGAAAAGCGCATAGTTATGAAGATATCTAAGGCAATGATCATGAATATAGGCATCACGTCCGTGTCAAGTAGATTGAAACGATTCTACATCTACTACTATTACTCCACACATCGACCGCTATCCAGCATGCATCTAGAGTATTAAGTTCATAAGAATGAAGTAACACATTAAGCAAGATGACATGATGTAGAGGGATAAACTCAAGCAATATGATATAAACCCCATATTTTTATCCTCGATGGCAACAATACAATACGTGCCTTGCTGCCCCTACTGTTACTGGGAAAGGACACCGCAAGATTGAACCCAAAGCTAAGCACTTCTCCCATTGCAAGAAAGATCAATCTAGTAGGCCAAACTAAACCGATAATTCGAAGAGACTTGCAAAGATATCAAATCATGCATATAAGAATTCAGAGAAGAACCAAATAATATTCATAGATAATCTTGTTCATAAATCCACAATTCATCGGATCTTGACAAACACACCGCCAAAGAGTATTACATCGAATAGATCTCCAAGAACATCAAGGAGAACTGTGTATTGAGAATAAAAGCGAGAGAAGAAGCCATCTAGCAAATAACTATGGACCTGAAGGTCTGTGGTAGACTACTCACGTTGCATAGGAGAGACAATGGTGTTGATGTAGAAGCCCTCCGTGATCGATTCCGCCTCCGGCAGATTGCTGGAAAAGGCCCCAAGATGGGATCTCACGGGTACAGAAGGTTGCGGCGGTGGAAAAGTGGTTTCGTGGCTCTGCCTGATGTTTCTAGGGTATAAGAGTATATATAGGCGAAAGAAGTACGTCAGTGGAGCTATGAGGGGCCCACGAGGGTGGGGGCGCGCCTACCCCCTCAGTGCACCCTCCTGCCTTGTGGCTTCCTCCTGGTGTTCCAGACTTCGAATCCAAGTCTTCTGGATTGCTTTTGGTCCAAGAAAGATCATCACGAAGGTTCCATTCCGTTTGGTATTCCTTTGCTGCAAAACTCTATAATAGGCAAAAAAACATAAACTGGCACTGGGCCTCCGGTTAATAGGTTAGTCCTAAAAATAATATAAAAGAGCATATTAAAGCCCATTAAACATCCAAAACAGATAATATAATAGCGTGGAACAATAAAAAATTATAGATATGTTGGAGATGTATCAGAGGCCTACACGTGAACGGGGCAGTACCGCGAGTGGGTGAGCATGCCTCTTGTCCACTTCACCGCGACGCCGGCGCAGGAGGCGGCCCACCTTGAGCGTTGGAAGGCGCACTAGCTTCGCGAGGAGCAGGCCGACGGCGAGCGGCAGATGCACTACGAGGCGCTGCTCCAACGCGACGCGGAGGCACTCCGACTCAAGGAGGAGGAGAAGGAGCGCTCGCAGCTAGCCGCAATGCCGCCGCCCCAGTAGACGCCGGAGGAGGCTGCCCTGGCAGCGTATCAGGCAGCGACATCGGGTGGGTTCACTACAAAAAAAGACACATCCGTGACATTTTGGGCCAAACGAAAAATTTTCTGTCATACTTATGACACTTCTATGATAATAATTATGACAAAATACGGTATCATCATAGATGTGGTGGGGTCCTACTTCTATGACAAAAAATCATGACAAAAAATGGGCTTTTCGTCCTGGGCGGGTCGGAGACGCAGCTGCATGACATTCTTTGGGCCGTTCATGACGGAAAAAACCGTGGTAGAAGCGAGGGCATGGAAAATATCAGGGAGTCCCCGGTTACGGGGGGTGGTCGGGGGCCGAGCGATGCGCATTTTTCTCGTATGTACGCGCGTGTGTGTGAGGCGTTGGGCTCTAACTTAACCCGAGTGAGGCGTTGGGCTCTAACTGAACCCAAGCGATTGCACTGCAGGCTACGCGTTACTGAACCCGAGCGATCGATCGATGGCTATTAACTGAACCCGATCGAGCGATTCCTTCGCTACTACTGCTAACTGAAGCCGATCGATGCTGCCTCTGGATGAACAGTGAGCGTTGCTGGGGGGTTTGGATGAACAGTTCCCAGTGGGGGTGGATGAACAGGACCCCGTGGTGTTGCCGCTGGATGAACAGGACCCCGATCGATCAAGCCGGTTGGGGCAGGATGAATAGGACCCCATGGAGGGCAGGATGAACAGGACCACCCCATGGAGGGCAGGATGAACAGTAGACTGTGGAGGGCAGGATGAACAATAGCCCATGGAGGGGTGGTTGAACAGGAGCCCGTGGAGAGGGCTGGTTGAACAGTAGCCGGTGGAGTAGCGCGCGGTGGAGGCTGGCTGAACAGGAGCCCGTGGATGAACAGTCGCGGCTGGAGGCTGGAGGAGGTCGACGGTGGATGAACAGTAGCCCGTGGAGGTTGGAGGGGGTCGATGGTTGAGATGAACAGTATCTCGTAGAGTCCCATTTTGCGGTACGCCACACCCCTCCCGATGAACAGGACCCCCGTTTCGACCGTAGCGCTCCAACACAAGTTCGTTTCCTCCGTTTTGCGGTACGCCACACCCCTCCCGATCAACACGACCCCCGTTTTGACCGAAGGAGGTCCGTTTCCTCCATTTTGCGGTACGCCAGACCCCTCCTGATGAACAGGATCACGTTTCGAATGTGGCCGGTTGAACACAAGGTCGTTTCCTCCATTCTGCGGTAAGCTAGGCCTCGTTTCCATCGGCTATTCCATCCAAGCCCTCCCGATGAACACGATGACGCATTCCGTTCCGACCCAGCCGGTTGGCTCCCCATGAACACGACAATGCCGCTATTTCTCTGTTCCGACCCAGCCATGTACACGAGCCCTGGCCGTACGTATGCGCGAGTAGGCGTTCGAGACCCTGCCCGTATGTACGTACGTGGCCGTATTTTCTTTCTTGCACACTGGCCGCTGTACATACATGTACATGCTACGTGCGTGCCTCTACTACGACATGTGCGCGCCTCTACATCGACCAGTATGTACGTACACATAAGCGACCAGAATGACAATGCTACGTACGCTTCGACCAGGTGGGTCCCGACTGTCAGGCACTTCCTTGCCTGCAAAGATGTAGCTGGCGGGTCCCAGCAGTCAGGGGGGCGAATCGTTTTTTTGCCCGGACACACGTCCTTGTGTGCGAAGATGTAGCTTGTGGGTCCCAGTATTCAGGGGGAAATGTTTTTTCGCAAAATACGATGGCCCATCGGGTGGGTCCCCGCTGTCTGGTGGAGGAATAATTATTTTGCGCGTAATAAGGAGTCACTTCCTTGCTGCGGCCGTGGACCCAGCTGTCAGCCTCTCCATGTATAGTCCATGTACGATGGAAGCCATTCCTTTACCACGTTGACCACGCCGTGCCGAGAGCACCAGGGTGGTGGACGACGGCGAGGCCTAGGAAGGGGACGACACGGAGCCGGGGAAGACGCGGCAGTGGATGCCCACACGTAGAGGAGTACGAGGGTTCACTGGTTCGCTGCGGTGGGAGGCTGCCATCGCCGCAGAATAACAGGGGGTGTGGGTGAGTAGAGGGATGGCCTGGCCAGCGGCGGGAGTAGTAGGGGGCGGTGAGGCCTCCGCAGCATCGCAGCCGGCCAGGGGAGGCAGGAGCACGAGGCACGACCAGCGCTGGTTTGGGCGGCTGGAGCAAGAAGACCAGAGGTTGAAGAAGCACTACGACCGTTGGATTGACATCGTACGGTCACTAGAGCTAGAATCGTTCATATTGACTAAGTTGACAAAGCACTCCATCCCCGTCAACTTAGTAGGCCCACAAGTCAGCCTCCCACCAAGGTGGGTCCCAACTAGCAAGGGGAGTATTCATTTTTTTGTGCGTAATAAGGAGGCACTTCCGGTGGGTCCGAGCTGACAGCGGGGTAATGTTTTTTCACGAAATACGGTGGCCCGTCCGGTGGGTCCCAGCAGTCAGGGGGAAACGTTTTTTCCCAAATACGGTGGCCTGTCCGGTGGGTTCCTGCTGTCAGGTGGAGGAATAATTATTTTCCGCGTAATAAGGAGGCACTTCCTTGCGGCTGCCGTGGACCCAGCTGTCAGCCTCTCCACGACAGTACTCTTCCGATGGAAATCGTTCCTTGACCACGTTGACGACGCCGCGCCGAGAGCACCAGGGCATTGGACGACGGCGAGGCCTAGGAAGGGGACGACGCGGAGCCGGGGAAGACACGGCAGTGGATGCCCATGCAAAGAGGAGTACGAGGGTTCCCTGGTTCGGCTGCGGTGTGAGGCTGCCGTTGCCACAGAATAACAGGGGGTGTGGGTGAGTAGAGGGATGCCCTGGCCAGCGGTGGAGTAGTAGGGGGCGGTGAGGCCTGCACGGGAGGTGGGAGTAGGCAGTCCCGCCGGCGCTGGATTTGGCGGCTGGAGCAAGAAGATCAGAGATTGAAGAAACACGACGGCCGTTGGATTGACTTCCAATGGTTGCGTCTGCTAGAATCATTTGTTGATGTATATAATAACTAAAAAATCTTGCTTATGCGTCAACTTAATAGGCCCATAAGTCAGACCATTCCCTCTTTTTTAATAATTTATATATAGCTCATTGCGACTTCTTATGCAATTTATTGCATTCTGTTTTTTGGTTGGCCAGGGCCAATTTCGCATATTTCTGTGGATTCCAAACTATTTTTAATACCGAAATGTCGAGCCAGATTTAAAGTACTTTGAAGATATATTTAAATTAGGTTAATGCCGAGTTAAAATAGGAATCTGAAAATGTGAAAAAATTCAGAAATTATAAAGTAATTGCCAATTTGTCATCTATTTTTATATTTACAATCCATTTCATATTACTTTCAAGATTTGCAGGCATCTTGAAAGAGTTGCAGCCCATCAGGGCGTAGAAAAATAAGTAGGCCTGGATTGGGTATTCTCCAAAAAAGATAAAGTGGGCTCATTTTCACAAAGCAAAAATAGCTGGGCTGGTCACATGGTGAACATAAAATATAAACCTGGGCTAGACGGGCCACAACCCACTTCAAACCCTGCTCCGTCTCAACAATAACAAAAAAATACTGCTCGAGCTGCTACGTCCCAGGTGTCAGCCGATCTTGTGCTGTTCTCTTGTCTATTGACTATATACGCTCACAATGTCGTGGGTCCCAGATGTCAGGAAAACACTAGAAGGAAGCATTTTATTTTTCCATACGCTAACATGGTTGGCCCTAATGTCATCCTGTCCATGTACTTCTGTCAATTCCTGTTGTTTGTTGACCATGTTGACAACGCGAGAGGGCGGCGCTGCGGCGAGCGCCCCAAAGCATGCGGAGGACGATGGCGAGGCCTCAGACATCGGCGTTAACAATTTAGGAGACGGAGGGGTGGCGATGCGTGCACTGAGGCGCAGCCAGCCGTGTGAGGCGGAAACAGGCGGCCCCGCCGGCGCTGGTTTGGTTTTGGCGGCTGGAGGAAGACAGGACGGAAGAAACACAACAGACTGTGAAAGCAGCAGGAGTACTTAACAACCTTAACTGAAACCAGTAGGGGGCACTTAACAACCATAGATGAAAGCAATATGAGTACTTATACAGGTTCAACCATACAAAGCACTCCTTGAATAGTGCTACTTTGCCTACAGTTAACCAAGGGTGAGGCCGCCAAGCCCCAGGACAAGGCCCAGGCGCCACCCCACGCATCCACAACCTTCTGAAAGTGGCTTCATCTCGCAATGTGGTCAATAAATAGGATATTCGCTTTAGATCCATGGAAAAGCAGGAACATAATCTTCTGTCCTATTCTCCAAGATGGACGGGGCTTCACTATTTGAGACCACCCATGTATAAGTATATTTTCACCTCCAAGGGGAATGGAGTAGGTCGACATAAACATCATGTTGTGACCAAGCGCAAGTCTGACCTGACCATGGTTAGGCATCTATATAGGAACAATAGAACTGGGCAGTTTCTGTTTCAAGATCACAGTTGTAAAACTGTATATAAGCAATAGTTTATGAACAACATATATAACAGAAAATAGCTCGTACCATAAGTTTCTCAACATAGTTGGACCTGTTCAACGAGTGTAGCAGTGGCACACATATCCCACGTGGCCTTCCACCATTGAAACGCCCCACAAGGACCTCAAGACGATCAATAAAGTGTAGGAACTTGTGGATGTCGTCCCAGTCAACTTTAGTGCCATCAGTAACAGCCGAGTTGTTACAGAATAACAAACAAGTAGCCTACTTAACTCTGAAAAAACCTACACGTGCCACCAATTATAAGAAAATATTAGTTAGAAGTGGCATCTTCGTGAGAGATTCGTTGCTACTTCTAAAGTTAAATTGTGATCAGTTAGACCGAAAAGGTGGATTAAGAAGTAATCGAGGCAACAAGCAAGAACCAGATACAAAACTAACATGGATGAACAATTGGAACGACGTCGGGGTGGAAGGTCGCAGTGAAGATTAGACAGGGTTCTGCTATTTCCATCAACATTCGTGCGCCAACTTTCAGTCCGTAACACTTGAGAAAGTTTATCCAAGTTCGACCATAAAAAAGCAGCAATCTTCTTGGTTCATGAACCCAACTCGAAACTTATATCCATGGCTTCTATTCACTATTACCATTAAACTGGTGTATTCAGTTATGGCAAGGCCGAGCATCTTGAGTACATGTGTTCTGGCAGAGCAAGGAATGCACTGCAGGAAAAATAATATGAGAACACAATGTATTCCCTATATCCAAATCTAGAAATACTTTCCTCCTTCACGTCAGTGTTGACCATGGTACTAGTACCTTTTATCCAAATATAGCAATCCAAATTTCCAAATTAGTTGACATCATGTTCAAAAAACCCACCCTCCCGGATAGAAAAGACAATTCTAGGAACATACTGTGCGTGTTTTAAAATCCTGTGTTAGGATGAGAAGGAACAAGTGTGGCGTCTCCCGAGGGCGCGGAAACCTGTAGGGTCCTCACACATTGGGCACTGCAGATGAAACACACTAGATTCAGTAGGAAGAAAAATGCATCAACGGCGGCGGTTGCCATCCTAGGAGTACCTGCGACCAAGGGACTTGGATTTATCGGGGATGGATGAAGAATTCATACCAGGTTCTCCATGAGAAAACCCTATGCAATCGCCGAGCAGGGGTTTTCTCTGAACAAGCAGACAAGGGAGAAGGGATTCAGGCCGAGTGAAATATTGCCGCTTCGTCCATCCAGCTTACTGCTAAAGCTGGAAAGGTGGTTTTTTTTTGTGATTTGACGACTCATTTGGCATTAATGTGGCGCTACGACCGGGGTGTGTCTACCGTGCAGTTAGGCACTCTAAGTTGGTGCATATGTCATGTGGACCCCATTGTCGGATGCCCCACATATCAGTGCAAGGAAGAAGAAAGACAGGAGTAACTAGTTATTACACATAAATATATTTTTGACAAAGAGATATTCCCTTTGTAAAGAAATATAAAGATCTTTTATATCACAACTTTATACATAAGAAAAATCAAGGCGAATATATATAACATATATAATTATAAAAAACAGAGTTTTTTTTAACACGGTATAGACGAGTTGGTGATGATGGTGTGCCTGCCATCCTGCAATATAGGCCGTCCGGTTTATATCTGACAGATAGGAAGGAAACTATGGCATTTTTGCAAAAAGATACCCACACACCTCTCTGCATTTGCAAATAAGGCCTTCCCTCGTTCATCCTTTTCTCTCACAAGATAAAGTACTCATACAAATGCATCTTGATGTTACATGCAATGCACGGGCATTATGGGGGTTCAGCTGAGAAATACTCAGACAAGCTCACGGTTCTGGACTTTGGGCCACAGGCCGGTGGGCCTGCATGTTTGGGGGCCCATGTGTTCTACCTCAGCGCTTTTCATATTGCAAGCGGTCGGTACGGCGCTGGTTTTAGATGATGTCGCAAGGTGAATACACAAAATTAAATAAAGCACACCAGCTGTTGGAATGAAATCAAACGACAGTTCCTAACCAGCAATCAGAGTTGCAATTCTATCAATGATACTGTCATACTACTTATACACATAGGACACTTGTTTCACCATGCCAGAGTATTACATCAAAATCTCTCGGCGGATAGACCAGTTCGGCAGTACTGAAGAATTTCAAAGTTGATTTGGACCAGCTCTCCTTGCCGAGAAAGTTCGATTTTGACATCATCCCCTACCGCAAGATATGATTTAGATTTGAACCTTGACCATCCTTTAGCATCAATCATCATGCGACCATCCTTTGTACTTACGGTATATTGAGCAGGTTCATTCACACCAAGGCTGCGCATGGTAAGAGAAACTTGGCCGCTGTCGCCCGTATTGTTGAACGACTCCCTCGTTGCTCTAGGAATTCTCTATTTGCAAACAAGAAGACATACCCAAACAGTTAGATCAACATAGTGAATCATGCGAAACAACATGGAAATAAAAAAGAATGAAACACTTGGGCGGCCAATGCTTACCAAGAAGGTGCACATGTCGGTTTTTGTAAGGACTTTGGTATATGAAGTGCGAACTGCAACCCAGTCTGTTGCCAATGCAACTGCTCGTTTGGTTGCCGCTGCACGGGCCGGAGCAGGTGCAAGTGCAAGTGTTGGTGCAGATGCCGAAGCCGCTGCTGCTGCTGGAGATGGTGCTCCTTGTAGAGATGGTGCCGGTGTCGGAGCAGGTGCCGGTGTCGATGCCCGATCCTCTGGTAGATCAGCCTGATCCGCTGACGTGGTCGGTGCCCAATCCTCAGCTAGATCAGACTGAGCTGCTGCCGCTGTTAGTGCTAGAGCAACTACCGGTGCTCGATCTGTTGCTGAAAGTGGTACCGATGTGTGAGACAGCGGCGATCGTGTCTGGTCTGCTATGATCAGCTTTCTAACTTGACTATGCTTCGTGACCGTGATCCAGTTTTTTTCTTCATTTCTTTTAAACGCGAGAAGGACTAATTGTGGCGTTTTTGTTAAACCAAACTGCAGTTCATCATGGGGATTCAGCTTGTACTCAGACAACAGACTGATCCAAATATAAGCGATGGACAGTGCCTTCGTTACTGACACGACATAAGAAGTGAAACCTGCAAAAATAGCCATCGTAGAGCAAACCAAATAGTTTATTCTGTGATGAATGTCACATGGCAAAACCTGCATCGTAAAATTGCAGGAAAGCAAAGAAAACATGACATTAAATCAATAAGATTTAGAGAGTAAATCAATAAGATTTACTTGATGTGACACGAGTGAATCCTTACCAGGAAATCACTATGTTGAAGTACTAAACAGAAGATTGATCGTCCAACTACGGGTGGCATGCAGGGGCCCCGCCTACTCCCACAAGCAGGACAGTCCAAAGGTCGTGACAAATCGTATGGACCGAACATCCATGGGACTGGAAATCCTGGTGGGTGCGATAAACCCTGCAATGCATACAGATATTGGAGTGTAACCATAATTGATAAACCCACCTCACAAAAAAGATGATCTGGATACTTCAAAATATACAGACTGAATTGCGTGGACAGACATTAACATAGACCGTTCAGAGGACTGACCACACACCAAAAGCGTAGCACTAACAAACAATATAGGGTTCACAAACACAAATCAAGTACTGAACAATAGTACTTACTACAGACAAGCAAAGTTGCACTAATCAAACTCCGCAGACTATTTCTTGCCACCGACCTACGGGATGAACCCCGCATAACTGACTAGGCCATGGACTTCGTGAGAGATGTCTACATGCACCATCACCATCTTGTCAACCTTGGAGAACCTAACAGAGTGGTCTTTCCACTCATAAACATGATCATGAAGACAAGCCGCATCAGATTTGTTGGGAAGCTTTACAAGAACCACACCCTTCGTAATCGAAGGCACAACCAGGAAATTGTTGTGGTCAAGTACAGCCTCGAGAACACGCCTGACAACAATGCTACAAGAAAACACTAGTTCAGGACACGTGGCGACAAGGACACAACAGCTGGATAGTTTAGTAGTAGAACTCATCCTCAGGTCTTCTAGTTCACACGGCATGACGTTGAGAACTTCATCTCCATCACAGACCTGGTTCTAATTCAAACTGAAACCATATTTTATTACTACCTCCATTCAGAAATATAAGATGATTTTCGATATTATACTCCATATATGACTACATATACGCACAGAAATGAGTGAACAAGGACACTAGAACATGTCTTCAAAGGCATGAGAGCATAGAGATTACTTGCAATATCCATAACACAAGTTACTGAGGAAAATATACCCTCTTCAAAGGTAGCATTGATGTTCATAAAGTACTCCCTCCGTCCCAAAATTCTTGTCTTAGATTTGTCTAGATACGGATGTATCAAGTCACATTTTAGTATTAGATACATCTGTATCTAGAAAAATCTAAGACAAGAAATTTGGGACAGGGGGAGTAGTTGAAAGTAATCTATAAGAAATCAGTGTCAACCTCTCGCATGCTTTGGTCAAAAGAGGAATTTAGAACCGTCATTTGGCAAACAAAAATCATATGCAAGATCACCCAGAAAGTTGTACTGCTAGTACTAGTACTGCGTGTTAGATGAAAAAACACGATCAAGATCGAGAAAAAGATCGTCAAGAAGAGATATTACGTGGACTTGCTTAATGAGGGATCCCAGAGAGGGGGGCTTGGACAAGGCAATGGCTTTGAGCTTGTCTGCGGTAGTCTCGGCGGGGTGCTTGCGCTTCTTCGTACCATGAGCCTCAACGGTTTTGGCCAGAGCCATAGACATCACTTCAGCCGGTGCTCCAGCATCCATCAAGAAACTGTCAAATAGAAATAAAAGAAAAGAAACCATAATCACAAACCCAAAAGAAGAAAAGAGAGGGAGTTATAGGATCAGTCTTGGGGTTGCACGACCGGGCCTTGGCCAGAATCAACACCGTTGATGCGCTCACCTTTCCTTCTTTGGGAGAGAAGAATAATGGCAGAAGCAGGTCAGGGTTTTCTTGAAGAAATGAGGAACAAGATGAGGCAGAAGCGAGGGGTGGGTAGAGAGGAAGCTGAGAGAGAAGAGTGAAATGATGGTTGCTTCGTCCGTCCAACTTACTGCTGGAAAGGAGGGGGTTTTGTGATTTGACGGCTCATTGGGCATTACTGTGGCGCTTCGATCGGGGTAGTCTACTGTCACTCTACTACAGAGTAATTTAGTGCATGGCTGGTGGACCCCAATGCTGGCTGTCCCACATGTTAGCGAAAGTGAGTAGTTTAGTGCATGGCTGGAGGAGGATCCGCACGATAGAGCGTGTCCACTATTTTTCTAAAGAAAAAAATTATTACAACAAGCGTTTCCACTCTTCCGACGGAGGAGTGCGAAACACGGCAGCCACTTGAACATACACAGTGCTCCTACTACTAGGCATGTGCAGTGGTTCATACGTCAGTACTACATAATCTTGTTGCTAGTGTAGTAAGATATGACAACAACAAATGATGTTGTGCGCATGTCAACTATATGAATAGTAATGTAGTAACATAGTACCGCTTTCTCGACTGTCCGGTCGAGAATGAACGGTGGGATCAATGTTAACAGAACTACGTCTACAGCACATGGAGAGTACGGTGCTACAGTACTCCACGAAACATGAACCATATGAAGCACGAATAGTGTTAGGAAGGGTGTATGAAGGGTGCACGGGATGGGAGCAAAAGTTCCCTTCTCGACCCACTTTTGGGTGTTTGGCAGAGTGCATGAAGGGTGCATGATTCCACACTAGTAAGTTAACACAAATACAAAGAGGAAACAACTACTCCGTCTAGGTGTGTAAGTCATCTTACGTTGTGCACTGCGACCAAGGTGTGTAAGTCATCTTTTCGCTAATTAATAGCATTGCATGCAATGAAATAACCACTGCATGTCATGTTTATTAGTCTCAAGTCATTGAAAGCATGCACGGCCCACGTCTCTTATTGGTTGATATGTCACAAAACAAGAAACGGGGAGGGAGTTAATGTGCCGTGCCTAAGTGTTTTGGGATTATTTGGTTTTCGTAAGGTGACTTACACACTATATTGAGATGAGAATGCAACCAAACACACCCACACGCTTTGTGCTACAGTAACAGATCTGCACCGTCTGAGTTTGATCCAACGGTCATGTTGCGTCGAGACATGGACATGCCCATGCAGAGGGCGCCTAAACACCACCGAAGTCCTCTGCTTCTCGAGGCGCACGACATTGGTGATGCAGGTGGCGAAACGGCTGAAAGGCAATGCAATCTACGGGAAGGCAGAGGGAGCCAGCCGAGGAGCGGGGAATTTTTTGGTTTTCACCATGGTAAAACACCAGTCGGCGACTTCTCACATCAAGGAGCAGTGGGTTTTATAGGTGGAGCCATCGTGACTAATTGCTGCCGCGCCTGCTCCCATCAATCAAAAAAATTAAAAATCCTGCTGCGCCTGCTCCCATCATTCAAAAAAATTAAAAATCCTGCCGCACTCAAACACCAGAGCAATATCGTGGTGGATGTTTAAATTTACCTGCGGGCAAGTAGATAAAAAAAGGGGTGAAAAAACAAATGTGGCGGCGGCCTAGCTAATCGGTCGAACTAGCCCAACTAGCCAGCCCTCGTGCTTCACTGATGTACTCGACGGGAAAAGTGGTCTTTCGTGATTTGACGACTCATTTATTTACTTGCTTCGGCAAAAACGCATGGTAGGGCGTCCCACGTCAGGAAGAATATATGCGTGCACCACCCGGGAGGACCACGAAACCGCGTGGTAGGGTGTGCCATGTCTTGGCACAGAGGAAAAATGTGCGTGTAAAAATTTACTGTATCAGACGTAGTACCTATGGTTCGACCTCGGGACCCAGCTAATCGGTCGGAAACACCCCACTAGCCACACAGCTTCATCATGCTAACATGGCACGGAGGATAGGTGTGGTTAGACCATCTCGACCAGCCACAACGTCTCTTGTTCTAAGCGATTCTTCTATTTTCCAAGCTTCTTTTAGTTGTAATAACACCACAGCAAGCTAGCGCCGCTCTTCGTGTGTGCCCGTGCAAAGGTTAGACGATGGAGAGAAGAGAGAGATCATAGACCAGGGACCCACTAGTAAGTGAGTCAACGGCCATGCATGTGTAGACAGGCACTCCCTCTACTCTACTCAACGTAATACTATATAAAATCAAGTTATGGGACAAAGCCAACAACCGTTGTTGTTTCAGGCTATCGACTTACGCTTTGTAGTCCAGGTTCCTAGTTCGAATCTCGTCTTTCAGATTTGTTAGTTTTAGGTCCAAATTTGATTAATGACAAGTGGGACCCCCGTGTGTTCTTCCGACATTTCAGTGTAGGATGGTTTTTTTGAAAAAACACTTTGCGCGGTTAGACAAGTAACGACACAAGTTACACATATTTTGCAAATTTACGAACAAAAATGACAGCGGCATAGAATATCACATCCACCCCGCAACTTAGATGCTATGGTGATATGAGTTTTTACACCGTTGGAAGTGAGATCCAATGGCTTGGGAGTAGTCTTTGTAATTATGCGCAATTTCCAAACTCTCCAAAGGTTTTTTCGCAAATAAAACATTCAGGCCTCGTGTGTGCCGCTGCATCTTGGATCCAACGGCTCCCCGTTGCTCATATTAGGTGCTCCCCGTAGCTTAATTACTCGCTACGGTGATATGAGCATCTAGGTCGTATGATCAGTGATCAGATGGCACATGCGTAGTACATGTACTTTCTGCGCAATTCCCAAACTCTCTCAGCCATATATTGCAAAAACATTCAAACCTCCTACTGTGGGCCGTTAGATCTCCGTGAACTCGTATCACCATAGAATCTACGGTGCAGGAGCACCTCATGTTCTCCCGTGCGAGAAAACATAAGGTGCTTCCGCAGCTTGGATGCTACGGTGATACGAGCTTCAAGGTTGTTTGATCTGAGATCCAATGGCATCTAAGCAGTCTTTGTGCTTGTAAGCAGTGGCCGAACTCTTTGGGGGCTTTTCTGCAAAAAACCATTCGAATTGGGTCACAAATCCAACGGCTCCGAAGAGCTTGTATCACCAAATCATCTAAGGTGTGGTAGCACATGATATTCTTACATACAGGAGAATATGATGTCCTCCTTCATCTTAGATGCTACGGTGATACGAGCTTCGAGGTCGTTGGATATGAGATCCAAGGGCATATGAGTAGTTTTTGTACAAATTGTGTGCAATTCTCAAACTCATCAAGGTTTCCTGTAAAAATATTAAGACATCATGTGAGCTGCTATATCTCGGATCTACAAGCTCCGAGCAACTCGTATCGACATATAGCATAGAAGGTATGGGGGCATATGATATTCTCCCAGGGAGGAGGGGTGGGGGGTGCACAACCAATCGGGGGTTGGGAGGGTGGGGACAAATATAATCTAAACAACCCTAAACAGAGCTTCACAATTTTATCTAAGGTCGAGGGGGTGACCCCCGACAATCATAGGTCCGCCTAATTAAACACAACATTTGCATGTACTGTAGTACTAGACTTAATATTCATGTTTCAGTTTCATGTTCGTTTTAAATATTGAATTGAGGACCATGCATGTCTTACATTTTACTCCCTTCGTTCCTAAATATTAGTCTTTTTAGAGATTTCAAGTGGACTGGCACATACGGATGTATATAGACATATTTTAGAGTGTAGATTCACTTATTTTGCTCTGTATGTAGTCGCTTGTTGAAATCTCTAAAAGACTAATATTTAGGAACAGAAGGAGTATTTTTGAATTCATGTCATACATGCATGGTTTGGAAAAATAGATGCACTATACTTATTGGATTGTTGTTGTGTTCGTGTGTGGGTCTCTCTCTCTCTCTCTGTGTGTGTGTGTGGTCATATGCTTGATACATACAAAGTTTTCTCAACTCCATATTGTTCATCTTTTAAATTTGAATTTGCATTGAAAAACTTACCAGGGATACCATGAAATGTGAAATCCACATTGAGATCACTATATCACAAACTCACTCTAATTCAACAACTCGTCATAAATCAATTACCACGTTGAGATTAGTATTTGCAAGGAAAATACGGGCATTGTAATACACATAAATTCGTTCGGCAACTTAAAATGTTCATTTTGTATTCTCGAATGGTAGGACCCAACGGCGTACCAGCCAGACCTTGGATCATGTTGATCCTAAAAAAACCAAACTCGTGTGCTTCTGGTGGCGTGCGTGGTACGCACATTAGGCAACCCCAACTAGTCGAGCCTCTTCGTTTCGAGTCGAAATATCTGGCAGCCAGAATTCCAGCCCTAGGAAATTCCCCTCATGTCCCCGGTCCATAATGACTATCGATGAACAACGGAGGGATGCTTTAGTAACTAGACAACGTTGTGTTCAAAAAAAGTAACTAGACAATGTTACCTATCGTGCCGAGCACGGTTCAATTCCCTCGGTCGCCCCTGGCCAAGGTCACCCACTACTACTACTACTACAGGATGAGCACACAATTGAGCCCGTTTTTTCGTTTGTTCGTGCCTAGTACTTGAGGTAATATATCAGGCAATGCACTGGTACGGAGGGATTATCCTTTTGCTCTACATATATAACTTGTCTGAAGTCTAACCAAGCAAAATGTTTGACCAAATCCTTTCTTAAGAAATACAACAGGACAGATGTATGGCTTAAAAATTTATTGAATGATGCAGGTTATGATATTGTTTCCAATCCTGGATCTTTAATTTCAGAAAATCTGAAAGTGACCATAAATTCTTGAAACTGAGCATGGTCACGTGATATGGCACAAATATTACTTTGTAATTTTTTTTCTTCAATTTGAGACAAGCTGCTTATGACAAGTTGCACAAATGAAGAGTCAAGGTATTTTGGAACAAAGACCTGACACGTTAAGGCGAACACTTTCACTATTGAAACCGTGGGCCTTTACGTGACGCCATGAGTCCCTCTTCTCATCGGCAGGTGCCATCCGTGCAAGCGTGTGAGTCGACAGGAGGCGTGCGAGCAGACCGCTGCGCCGGCTGACAGGGAGGCGTGCGAGCAGACCGTTGTGTAGGCTCACTGGGAGGCGAGCCCTTTGACCAGGCTCCGCCACCCACCTTCGTCCCAACTGCTCCCACTTTTAATGTCGCCGGCACCGCAGTTTAAAATCAACCCCGCACTACCCGGTATCGCTACAATCTTCTCTCATCCTCTTCGATTCTCCCGTCGTCTACCTCCAACCAGCCTGCCCTAAACATACGCCATGCCGCATCATGATGGTCTGCCCTTAGTCTTCCAGTTTCCTGAGGAAGACACCCAGCCGGAGTCTTAAGAACATAAGGCGCTTTGGGACGAGCTTGAACTGGCCTTGCGGGAAGACGCCGCGCCTGTCCCCGCTCCCGTTCCGTCTCCCGTCGCCCCGACTGCGCCAGCGCCCATCCCCGTGGCATTGATGGGCTGGGAGCCGCACATTGTCACCGAGCTTGATGCCACGGGGTTCCACGAGGTACCTGCCGACTTTCACGCACCCGTGCACCTGCCAGCGCATGCGCCTGTGCGTGCACTGACGCGCACGCCCATGCCAGCGCAAGCGCCTGCGCGTGCACTAACGTGCGTGCCCGTGCCGGTGCCCATGCACACGAATGTCCCCGTCGCGCCGTTAATAGCGCCTATCCCCGCGCGGGTGCCAGTGCCCCCCTCAGCGGCATGGATGGCCGCGTCGTCGACCGCTTCCTTGCACCAATGCCAGTCGCCTCCCACCGCCAGTTGACTCGCTCCTGGAGACCGAAGTCCAAAACATTGTGGCCTTCCTTGAAGCTAGGGCCAACGTCCAGGAGTACGCCAACAATGGCGCAAGATGCCGCCATCGCCATCGGTCAGTGGCCCAACGACACACAGAGCACATCAGAGGAGCCGCTTCCCACCGCAAGACGCCCCAGCCGCCGCCGTGTAATCTAAATTTGCCATGAAAAACATTCGGATTGCCATGCTTAAAATCTGAACGTTTATCATTTCCGTTTATTTTAGATCGACCGTCGTATAATTTAAAGTTGGAGTCAGACTGAACGAAATCTATGGTTTGATTGACTGAATGTTCTGCTAGAGCCATATCAAATTATTAAATATAAAACGTCATCAAGCCACATGTATTCCTTGTCATCCAACGACCTAGACTGCTTCAATGTCGAGCGCTCAACATGTTTAGCGTTCAGTTAATTTCATGCCAAAAATAGTGCTAATCACATAATAACACACAAATAATATCCAACTTAATAGCTGCATGCACTTAATATATTTCCAAATTAATGTGGATTGCACGTACACACTAACTAGTGCTGCTAGCACATGAAATTGGTGCCGTAACTTATGAATGCGTCCAGATATGGTCAACGGCAACATCGCCCGCGAGTTCTTCGTGTTTTCTCGTGCGTCTAAACGCAGAAGGGGAGGAGAGAGAGAGCACACATGGAACTCAGCAGTAAGTGAAGGCGAATAGTACTAAAAATAATATTACATGTTATCAATTAAATAGGTTGTGGTAATATAAAAACATTATGTGAACAAAGGGAGGTACAACAAACATTGTTGTTCTACGTATGTTGCCTATTGACGTGCGGCTTGAAGGCCCCCGGTCGCATGTTCGATCCTCGTCCTTTATTTTTTAATTTGTATATGGGTCCAAATTTGTTTCATGACATGTGGGCCCCTCGGTGTGTAGTTTGCAGCACTTTAATTTGTGGGTCCAAATTTGTTCCATTCCAAGTAGACTATCGGTGTGTAGTTTTGTAGCTTATTTATAATAATTAAAAAGAACAACAGAGTTTTTTGCAATAATACCATGGTTCGACGTTAAAGGCGGGAAAGGACGTGCGAGAGAGCGATGACCGAGCCAGAGGGAAATCAACTAGGGGAGTTGCGGGGGTTGCAACGGTGTTTCGAGTAGTTGTGGGCCGAATGCTACGAAAATATAATCTAAACTGACCGGAATAAATGCCTACACAAATTACTCCAAGGTTGGAGTGCCCCTCGTAATGTAAATAGCTTCAGCTTTGCGAGGGATGAAGAGGTAGCTTCAATGTGTGGAAGATACGGCGTGAGAAAGTGAGGTCAATCGAGAGACATATAGATAGAGAGACAAAGTGAGTGTGGTCCGACATTCATGGAACAAATATATATGCTCTGGACAGATATTGTCCGATTGAGCTTTTGGCAAGGGTGAGGGCTGTAAGATAGAGCTTGAGAGATGATCCAGTCACAGACGTGTAGATATATTTCGTGCGTGGGAGGAAGCAAGGTCGATCGATCACATAGGGTTGTCGTGCGATCGAAAGAGTGAGACGGGTTGGAGAGAGTGACCTAGATAGACAATGTTCGTGAGAGACTATACAATGTGAATAAGTCGAATGGGTTCAAACATGGTGATATATCGTTTTTGTCTGAGAAAGAGCGAGGTCAATCGAGACATACAAAGAGAGAGAGAGAGAGAGAGAGAGAGAGAGAGAGGCCCACCATGAGGTCGAAAGAGTGGGGGCGGCTTCGATGGACTGACCTAGATAGACAATCTGTGTGAGAGAGTATAGAGTGTGTCGATCGAGGCCCGAACAGGGAGATATATCATTTGTGTGTGAAAGAAAACGAGGTTAAACGAGACTCAGTTAAAGAGAGCGAGATTGAGCGAGTGTGGCCCGTCGTGCGGAAGAAAGAGTGAGACAGTCTCGAGGGAGTGACCGAGATAGACAACGTGCGTGCGCACGAGAGGTTGGGGGCTAGATAGGCAATGCATGTATTTAGCGCGAGAGGGTGAGAGGAAGAGGGAGAGAGAGATAGCTCGGCATGGGGTGTAATGGCAGGTGTGTGAGGTAAATACATTTCGTAACTAAGTGGAAAAAGGGGGTTGTGTAGTTGAGAGAGTTAGAGATCAAAACATGGAGAGAAAGAATGGATGTGTGTTGGAAACCGATAGCTTCCTAAGGTGGTTAGGAGAGGAAGATTGACCGATAAAGGAAGTATGTACCGTGTGTGTGTGGGGGGGGGGCTAAAAACAACATTTGAATATAGATAGTACGAGACTTAATATCGATGTTTCAATTCGGTGTACATTGTAAGATTTGAACTGAGGACCATGCATATGGGTAATTATTTCAAATTCGTGCCATACTAGGTTTCGAAAAGTTGACACTGACTCGATTTGTTGTGCTATTTGTAGGTCATATGTTTGAATCCATCCAAAAAATTTCTCACTACCATGGTGTTCATCATATACATATGAATTTGTATTTAAAAAGTAGCATGGATATAGTGAAATGCGAAATCCACATTAGAATTGGAGATCTCTATGTGACACACACTCTAATTCAAATAACTAATTATGTGACACACACTCTAATCCATGGTAGCATGGATACCGTTTCAATTTTTTTTCAAATAACTCCTCATTAATTAATTTATAGTATCTCGTTTCGAATGACTAATTATTGCAAGGAAAACACGGGCATGATAATACATACAGATTCGTTTGCAAATGAAAGAAGATTCGTTTGCATTCTCAAATTTAGGCGCACCAGGGTCGTGTCGTGGTGGTCGCGTGTGTCGGACGGACGCGTAGCACCCAGCCACCCATGCGCTTCCATGTTTCGGATTGAAATATCTGGCGGCCCCAATTCCAGCTGAGAGAGTCCTAGATTAGGGGGTATTCGGATAGCCGAACTATACCTTCAGCCGGACTCCTGGACTACGAAGATACAAGATTGAAGACTCCGTCCCGTGTCCGGAAGGGACTTTCCTTGGCGTGGAAGGAAAGCTTGGCGATACGGATGTTCAGATCTCCTACCATTGTAACCGACTCTATGTAACCCTAACCCTATCCGGTGTCTATATAAACCGGAGGGTTTTAGTCCGTAGGACGACATACACATCAACAATCATACCATAGGCTAGCTTCTAGGGTTTAGCCTCTCTGATCTCGTGGTAGATCTACTCTTGTACTACCCATATCATCAATATTAATCAAGCAGGACGTAGGGTTTTACCTCCATCAAGAGGGCCCGAACCTGGGTAAAACTTCGTGTCCCTTGCCTCCTGTTACCATCCGGCCTAGACGCACAATTCGGGACCCCCTACCCGAGATCCGCTAGTTTTGACACCGACATTGGTGCTTTCATTGAGAGTTCCTCTGTGTCGTCGCCGTCAGGCTCGATGGCTCCTACGATCATCGACAACGATGCAGTCGAGGGTGAGACCTTCCTCCCCGGACAGATCTTCGTCTACGGCGGCTTCCCACTGCGGGCCAATTCACTTGGCCACCTGGAGCAGATCGAAAGCTACGCCCCTGGCCGTCAGGTCAGATTTGGAAGTTTAAACTACACGGCTGACATCCGCGGGGACTTGATCCTCGGCGGTTCGAGCCACTGCCGAGCGCGGTGCATTGTCCCGACGAGCATGTTCTAGCTCTGCCGCCGAACAGTGCCCTGGAGGCGGCACCCGCATCGGCTCTGATCCTTAATTCGGAGCCAACTGCGCCGATCGAGGATGGGCGGTTGGACGCCACCTCGGGGGCTGCGATCCCAACGGCGATTGAGCCGAACATCAGCCCCGCACTCCACGAGACTCATGACTCCAAGGAGCCGGACCCCTTTCCGGACTCCAAACCCTCCGCGCCCCGGCCAATCGAATCCGATTCGGCGCCGATCATGGAGTTTACTGCCGCGGACATCTTTCAGCACTCGCCTTTTGGCGATATTCTGAAGTGACTGAAGTCTCTCTCTTTATCAGGAAAGCCCTGGCCAGATTGCGGCCAGCAAGGAGGGGATTCGGATGATGAAGAAATTCAATGCCCACCCACCACCCACTTTGTAGACACTGTCGACAATTTGACCGACATGCTCGACTTCGGCTCAGAAGACATCGACGGTATGGACGCCGATGAAGGAGACGGTGAAGAACCAGCGCCTATTGGGCCCTGGAACGCCACCTCGTCATATGACGTATACATGGTGGACGCACCAGCGCCTATTGGGCCCTGGAGCGGAAGGACGCACCGAAGGCTTGTTCCCTCGAAAAGCAGTCAAAGCGGCGACGCAAGCGCCGCCCTAAATCCCGCCTTGACAGAAATAGCGATCACACAGACCCAGCATCGGAGCAGGGTGAACAGCTGCCGGACAACGACAATCCGGATAACCAAACCGAACAAACAAATCCTATCAAGGATAATGGTCCGGACGACATAACGTCGGACAGACACCCGGAGCAGCAGACTACCCGTAAAAGGCTTGTTGCCACCGCGAGGAGTCTGAAAAAACAGAAGCAAAGGCTCAAGGCTGCGCAAGACACACTCCACATTAGATGGAGCAAAATATTCAACACAGCAGCGAGGTACGGAGACAATCGCCCCTCCAAGAGCTACCCAAAACGGAAGCTGCTACCCGAATTCGATGAGGAGGCCGCAGACCCCCCACAACCAAATATCAAAACAGCCACCTGGTCGGATAGATGACCCCTCTACCAACACAGAGCGGCACACAACGCCACTCACAATACAACACGCGACCCAGGTGAGGGTTCGTACCCAAAGGACAGCGCAACAAGATCCCTCTATGGACCACGCAAGCGCCCCCAGCATACAATGCAACACAACAAGTATCTGAACAACGCGGCACACCCAGCAACAGGGGTGCCGCACACCCCCTGTGTTTCACCGATGAGGTGCTGGACCATGAATTTCTAGAGGGATTCAAACCCGTAAACATAGAGGCATACGACGGAACAACAGACCCTGGGGTTTGGATTGAGGACTATATCCTTCATATCCATATGGCTCAAGGAGATGATCTCCACGCAATCAAATACTTACCCCTCAAGCTCAAAGGGCCAGCTCGTGACTGGCTCAAAGGCCTCCCCGAAAGCTCCACCGGAAGTTGGGAAGAGCTCGAAGACACCTTTTGGGAAAATTTTCAAGGGACTTATGTCCGACCTCCAGATGCGGATGATCTGAGCCATATAACTCAGCAGCCCGGAGAGTCAGCCCGAAAGCTTTGGAATAGGTTTCTTACTAAAAAGAACCAGATTGTCAACTGTCCGGACATTGAAGCCTTAGCGGCTTTCAAGCATAGCATCCATGACGAATGGCTCGCCAGACACCTCGGCCAAAATAAGCCACAGACGATGGCCGCATTAACAAACCTCATGACCCACTTTTGCGTGGGTGAGGACAGCTGGCTAGCCAGATGCAGCACCAGCGACCCCAGTACATAGGAACTTAGAGATGGAAACGGGAAATCACGGCGCAACAGTAATAACAAACGCTGGAATAAAGAAGACAACATGAAGGGCACGACAGTAAACGCCGGATTCAAAAGCTCTCGGTCAGGTCAAAAGTCGCCCACTAAAGGCACCAGGGATGAACTGTCCAGCCTCAACAAAATTCTAGACCAAGTATGTCAGATCCACAGTACCCCGGGTAAACCTGCTAATCATACCCACAGAGAATGTTGGGTCTTCAAGCAGTCCAGCAAGCTCAACGCCGTACACAAAGGGGAGGACACACCAAGTGAAGACGAGGACGAGCCCCCCAATCAAGACACGGGGGAACAAAAGAAATTCCCACCAGAAGTCAAAATAGTAAACGTACTACACATGATCAAGGGAAAAAACAATGCGGCACCCCCAAGAAAATATACCCAAGTGCCTGTCACCTCGAAGTCCTGCCAATGGTCGTCTCAACCAATCACTTTCAACCATCGTGATTACTCAGCAAGTATCCGACATGCAGGATGGGCTGCCTTGGTATTAGACCCAGTAATTGGCGGATATCACTTCACACGAGTCTTGATGGACGGCGGCAGCAGCCTAAACCAAATATACCAGGATACAATCCACGGGATGGGGTTAGACCCAACACAAATTTGCCATAGCAATACTACCTTTAAAGGAGTAACGCCAGGCCCAGGGGCTCGTTGTACGGGCTCCCTCCTACTACAAGTTATATTCCACTCCCCCGATAACTTTCGTCGCGAGCATTTAACTTTCCACATCGCTTCGTTTCAAAGTGGCTATCAAGCACTGCTAGGACGCGAAGCTTTCGCTCGCTTTAATGCAATACCACACTACGCCTCCCTCACACTCAAGATGCCCGGTCCACGTGGCATCATTACAGTGAACGGAGATATCAAGCGCTCTCTGCACGCCGAAGAGAGTGAGGCTGCCTTGGAAGCCGAACATTAAAGATGTCCGGACCAGCGATCGAGTCTAGCGCCGCTATTTACACCGAATAAGTGATCACACCCCTATTCGTCAATGCAAGGGGCTCAACACGCAGACAAGTGGCAATTTCTTATCATCTTCAATTATACATGGTTTCTTTAAAAACTATCTTTTTGCACGACAACTCTTTCACTTAACTTCCTCTCTTTTACAGACGATCATCGTGCTACACCCGTCCAGGATACGGCAGAACGGAGACACAGGCGCAGACGTGCAGCAGGGACCCGCTCAAAGGATTCTTTTTAGATTAAGACCCTGCCTAAACCTTTTTTACTGTCTCTTGTTGATACATATCCACCGTTGTGAAGGATGCTGACGTCTTGGCATGTGGACATGCCAGAACAATGCACGTACCTGGACACAAGGGGCTTCTTACAAAGGCCATTATTTAGGCCCGGTTTATACCACAAAGACCGAATGCCTTAGGGAGTGTTCGGTGTCGCGAGTTTGGCCCTATATGCATCAGCTCCGAATCATTGTCTTTGGTCAAATGGTGGGTTTGCCCGGCTCCTGTGTTTTGGTGCCTTACATTCCACTTTACCGGCTAAGGTAGCACCAGGAGAACTACTGCGATTGCGCCATGGTTCATCCGGATGAGCACCTCAGTAGAGAAAGCCGAAAACTGACTGTCATGATATAGCGTGAGACTGGTCAACCACTCGATGACCCGTGGGAATGTTAGAATTCCTCCGCCTTAACGAAGGGCCGTTTTCCGGCCAGGCATATATGCACCCCGAGATCGGGAGAGTGCGGAGCCACCAGGGGCTATCTAGTAGCCCCACTGTCAAACCCCTATGGCTAAGTGAAAGTGTTAAAGCATTATAGTCCGGTTGCCTCGCTCACTCCACTATCACCTCCTTAATAGGACCAAGACGTTGGGTTAAGTGTGAACGCGTGTTTTTGCTAGCACCTCCGCATTATATGCATGGGGGTTGAAGCCGACGACTGCAATCTTTCAGATTATACACACGTGTACAAAAACGGCCGCCCAGGAGGCATCATATTACTTTTAGGCAAAAGTATAAAAATAGCCTTATAAAACTCTATAAAAGCATTTTGCTTACAATGAGATTACATATCACTCAAACATAATATTTTTTGAGCACTGGGTCTCTATCAAACGGGCACCCTCAAGAACTTCTTCAAAGTAGTGCTCAGCAGCCTTTCGACCTATGGCCGAATCCCGCGCTGCAACATTGGTAGCATCCATCTCCCCCCAGTATGCCTTGACATGGGCAAAGGCCATCCGTGCGCCCTCTATGCACGCCGACCTCTTCATCGCATCAATGCGCGGCATCACATCGAGTAACTGCTGCACCAAGCTGAAATAGTTGTTCGGTTTTGACCCTTCTGGCCATAACTGATCCACAACAGACCTCATGGAGAGTCCGGATAACCTATTTAGTTCGGCCCATTCGGCTAATTGGTCAGTCAATGAAAGTTGACGCTCGGGAGTATGGAATTGTCTCCAAAATAGCTGGTCTACTCCACGGTCCGTCTGACCCCGGAAGTACTTGGCCGCATCGGCAGCGCTCGCCGCCAAATCCATATACACATCCTCCGAGCTCCACAGCCGATCCAGGGGGGCATACCGTGGATCTCCGAACTTCCTCCGCAACATAAAGGATTTCCCAGCTACAATATCCTCGGCTTCCTGCAGCTCCTCCTTCTTTGCCCTCATAGCAGCGCGGAGGTCCTTCCTCGTCGCAGCAGCCTTCTCAAGGTTCGATGCCTTTGCCTGGTTTTCGTTTTCAAGAACCCGGCAACGGTCGGCGGTGGCTTTTAATTCTATAGCCATCTTGGCCATCTTATCTCGGCTCTCGCCATGTGCGGCCTTCTCGGCTTGCAACTCTTCGGCCGCCTTTAAAGCAGCCGCATTACCCAACCTCGCTTGTTCCTTGGCTCGGGCCAGTTCTACCCGCAAGGCTTCAACATTAGCAGCCCCATCTGCAGTCACAACATATTAAAGATACTGGCATCATGCTACTCTTCCTATGTGATGTTCACCAGATAATCACACTTACCCTGTGCCTCGTCAAGCCTTTTGTTAACAAGCTCGATATCGGCGTCTGCCGCATCCAACTGCTGTTCTAAATGGGCAAAGTCGCTAGTCCGGCTAGCCACCGGAGCTTCCATCACCTGCACATCGAGGCAGTATGGTTATTACCTGGGAATATGATCCTCTGTTTGTCGTTGTTTCTGACGACAACCAGAGTCTCAGGGGCTACTATCTACACAGGGCACACCTAGTATGTGCAGGACTATCATACATTATTTTACATACCTCAAACCCTGTCAGTAGACTCATAAAAGCTTTATGCAATCCGCTTTCGGCGGACGAGATTCTCTCCATCACCGTATTCATCAGCACACGGTGTTCATCTAAGATGGCATCTCGCCCCACCAACTCCCTCAAAACATCCAACCGCACACTAGACGGTGTCGGACTCGTTTGTCTGCTCTCTTCGGGAGCCGGACACTGGGAACTTCGGGGGTCGACAGGATTATCTTCTGGCCTCGCCGGACTCGAAGAGGCCCTCCGCGACGACACTTCAGGGTCGCCCGCTTCCGGAGTGGAGGAGTCCGGAGGGGGCGTTTCGCTCTCCATCATCTCTGGAAGAAGATCCCCTGAAGACGAGCTCATTTGAGAGGGGCTAAGGCCCGAACTGCAAAGATACATGCAGCGGTTATCTTCTCAGAAGAAAAGACGACATATCTGTACTATTAAGGTATTTTGGGTCACTTACGACTCGTGGGAGAATTGATCCCCTCGCGGACTTTGTGCGGCAACGGCGCCCCCCGAGGTAGGACCCTCTGTGGGAGACTTCTTCCCTCATTTGGAAGTTTCGGCTTCCGAATCCCTGGGCGCAGTTCTTTTCCTCTTCTGGTCGTCTTCCTTCATGGAGACGCTCGCTCGCTCGGCTAGAATGGGCAGCGTTGAGGGCCCGCGTCCGCCCGCATTACCATTCATAGTATTTTCCTTTAAAGGCTCTGGGCAGGGTGCGGTCTGGAGCATCTTCTCCAATACCGGATTTTCCAAACCCTCAGGGAGGGGGGCCAAACACCGAATCAACTTCGGCTTTGTTAGCCAGTCCTGGTCAAAAAGCGAACTCTCAAAAATAGCTTCGTAACAAATGAGAGATAGTACGTTCGGCCGGAAGATGCCTTACCTGTTCGGCGGCGCGGTTGCTACTCAGGCCCGCGTCCTCGGTGATTTCCGGACACTCCACTTGAGGTCCGAAGAATGACTTGTACATCTCCTCGAGCGTCAGGACGAGGAAATTTTGAATGGCGCGCGGTCCCTCGGGATTAAACTCCCACAAGCGAAGAGGCCAACATTTGCAAGGCTGGACTTGGCGAACCAGCATAACTTGTGCTACCGCAACCAAACTGAAATCTCCATTAAAGAGATCTTGAATGCGGCTCTGCAGTATAGGCACGTCCTTGGCTGGACCCCAGCTCAATCCTCTGCTAATCCATGACATTAGTTGTGGTGGAGGGCCCGGGGGGAAGACAGGGGCGGCCGCCCACTTGGCACTTCTAGGAGCCGTGATGTAGAACCACTCATGTTGCCACAATTCAGACACCTCTGGAATGGAACCTTTGGGCCATGCAGCTCCCGTCATCTTGCGTATTGAGGCACCTCCACACTCCGCATGTTGCCCCTCGATCATCTTCGGTTTTACTTTAAAGGTCTTGAGCCATAGGCCAAAGTGAGGGGTAACCCGGAGGAAGGCCTCGCACACAACAATAAATGTCATGATATGAAGAAAGGAGTCCGGAGCTAGATCATGGAAATCTAGCCCGTAGTAAAACATCAAGCCCCTGACAAAAGGATCCAATGCAAGGCCTAGACCTCGGAGGAAGTGGCAGACGAACACGACGCTCTCGTTGGGTTCGGGGGAAGGGACGGCCTGCCCCCGGGGAGGCAGCCGATGCAGAATCTCGGCGGTCAGATATCTGGCCTCCCTCAACTTTTTGACGTCTTCTTCCATGACGGAAGAAGGCACCCATCGGCCTTGAAGGCTAGATCCGGACATGACTGAAGGTTCGAAGCACCTGACCTGAACATTGGGCGTTTGAGCTTGAGGTGGGGGAAGGATTCAATTGAGCACGGGAGGGAAAAATAAAGGCCTCGTCCCTTTATAAAGAGGGTGGATATCGAGCGTCCTCCCCGTGTCCGTTTGGACTTGCCTATGATCTAGGAGTCCTAGAAGCGGTTGGGTTACCCACGCCCGTATTGATGAGAATCCCGAAATAAGGGGACACAATCTCTGCTTTAACAAGACGTGCCAAGGAAACCGCCTCGCATAACGCGCTAAGATGGGGCAGTAAAACAGTTCGAATAAAAGCTTGGCCGTGGTGTGATGTCGCACTACGGAATACGTCAGTAGATTAGATTTGTGTAAATATTATTCTCTCTATGGCAAAATGTGGAAACTTATTTTATAGAGCCGGAAACTATCTTTGTGTTCAAAATCTTCTATGAAGTACTTGGAGGAGGAACCCGCCTTGCAATGCCGAAGACAATCTGCGCGCCGGGCTCGTCGTCATTGAAGCCTGGTTCAGGGGTTACTGAGGGAGTCCTGGATTAGGGGGTATTCGAATAGCCGAACTATACCTTCAGCCGGACTCCTGGACTATGAAGATACAAGATTGCAGACTTCGTCCCGTGTCCGGAAGGGACTTTCCTTGGCGTGGAAGGCAAGCTTGGCGATACGGATGTTCAGATCTCCTACCATTGTAACCGACTCTATGTAACGCTAACCCTATCCGGTGTCTATATAAACCAGAGGGTTTTAGTCCGTAGGACGACATACACATCAACAATCATACCATAGGCTAGCTTCTAGGGTTTAGCCTCTCTGATCTCGTGGTAGATCTACTCTTGTACTACCCATATCATCAATATTAATCAAGCAGGACGTAGGGTTTTACCTCCATCGAGAGGGCCCGAACCTGGGTAAAACTTCGTGTCCCTTGGCTCCTATTACCATCCGGCCTAGACGCACAGTTCGGGACCCCCTACCCGAGATCCGCCGGTTTTGACACCGACACCAGCCCTGCAAAATCTTCCTTCTCCAGTGTCCCCTTTCGCGCCCAGATTACTCAAATCCCTAATTCGCCGCCAACCCAAGCAAAGTTTGAATCGCCCCTCGTCTCGTCTCTTTCCCCACCTCTGTGCCGGACGACAACGACGAAGACGACGGTCGCGCTTCACCACGACACTAGAGCTACCTCATCTACGCCCTCGTCCACCACACCGGGTGGTCCACCGACAACATCGGCCGCCGCAACCGACGTGCCTTACAGACACCGACTTCCACCGCATCAGGTGCGCTTCACCGACGCCGTCTCCCAGCTCACCGGGGCTACTTCACCGAGCACATCGTCGCGCCTCCGCCCCCCGAGGCCGTTGGGGCTTCACCAATGGTCTCGTCCACCGCATCATAGCGCTCCGCTGCCACTCAAAATCTGCATCCGTGCGCGGCCAACCAATGCCAGTGCATCACCCTCAACGGCTCTAAAGTGACCCGCACTCTAGCTAGGCGAGCATGCCCAAACGCCGGCCCGGACTAGGTATCCACACATCACTCCCTTGTGCACTGTTCCAACAATGTTTGGATATCCTTTCACTGCTCTATTAGCTTATACGCCTATCTAACTTTGACTTTAACTCTTATTTCTTCTGGAGATATCATCTGAAACAAGCAAATCCATTTTTAGCGAAGCATGACGGCGCTATGGGATCTAGTACACATCCTGCACAACCGTATAACCTTGTAAGTATCTGTCCTCAGGTACAACAGCAAGGTCGATTCCTCTTATTTGATCAGCCATTCGCCGTGTCAAAAATGCAGAGGGGGATGCAAGGAGCACAAGGCCTGCACATCCAAGCAAGTGGTAAGATGGAATTGTACATGGAACATCCCAAGCGCAAGCACAGCTGTAGTGAGCCTGTACAACGAGCTAGCATAAGTCCCTGCATTTCATTTAATTCGTACTGGCATTCGTGTATGACTTGTGTGCAGTGGCGGATCCACGAATTCAAGTTACCAGGGGCGAACATTTAACTTAAAAAACACGAAGGCACTTGCACTCCGGAAATCAACATAACTTGAGAAATGTGAAGCTACATGCACTTTGAAAACCAGCTAATGATCCAAACTAGTTCAGATTATAAACACTGAAAGTTGCAAGCACCAAAAAACACAAAATGCAACATGGTGTACAAGGACCACAAACATGGTCTGTATCTGCTTGAATTATTCGTTCTCTGGCTGAAAATATCGAAGTGTAATTGCACCTATAACCAGTGTGCAAACTGCATATCAATATATCTATCCTGCACAAGTATGCCAATAGTTTCAAACAACAAATTAGAAAAGTATTTATGCTACGTTGTCATGATACGGGGAATTTCTGGTAGATTGCCTCGACGTTTCCTCAAGCCATGAAAATCCACTATAATTTGCTTGTCATCAATGCCTGCAAATCTCTATGTCTCTCTCAACATAGCAGATCATCATTAGACACTAAATCCTTCAATGGGAGCTTGCAAAATGCTTGCATTAGATGCCTCATTAGACACTATATGTTCATCACTAGGAGCATGTAAAATGTTTGCATCAAATCCTTCATTAGCAGTCTGTTCATTAGACACTTCAGGCTCAAGAACAACATGAGCTTGGATGTTTGCATCGGAAACTTGATTAGATACATCAGATTCAGTCAGTTCAGTATTGATTGGGGAGTTATAAAATAAGTAGTGTGACGCCCGGATACTTAAGCTACAGTGAACCTTTGCTAATGATGCCACGTCACCTCGATTACTGTTGCTAATCTCGCGTTAGTTCGAAACCGGCTCGAATTTAAATTAAAAATCTAGCAAACAATAAAAGTTTTCAAATATTAAAACTAAAATGTTCTTATTCTGACAAATAATTCACAAGATATATTGGTGGAGAAAACAAGTTTTTATAAAATGTTTAAATGCACTAAACTAATTAAATTAGTAGCAATAACCAATAATAAAATGCTTTTGTAATATAGAAAATATTAAACTATTTAATTTGGGAGCCCAAGTTATTGTGGCATTAGCATAAGTAGTAACATTATTTTAGGAACAAATTATATATATTTTTTATAGAACTTTAGTAAATAGAAAATAAAATAAAACAATAAAAGAAATAAAGAAAAAGAAAAGAAAATGCAAAAACATAAAACAAAACTAAAAAAAGAGAGGAGGAGAAAAGCCCCTCCCCTCCCCTGGGCCACTTGGCCCAGTTGGCCTACTGGCCCAGCAGCCCACCTCCACCCCTCCTGCTACCTTGCTCTAGAGGGCAGGGGCGTGGAGGCCATCCGTCGGCCGACCGACGCCGTGGAGGCCATCTGTCGGCTCCCCCTCACCTACAAGACCACGGAGCCCCTCCCCTCGAACCCTAGGATGCCCCTGCCTCTTCCCCCTTCCTCCTTGCTCCGCGCCTCGCTCTCCCTCGACATGCCCGCTCGCCTGAGCTCGCGTACGCCATGGCCGTCGATGCCATCGCGGACACCGTCGATCCCCGCGATGTGCTACCGCGTCCTGGAGCTTCCCTCTCGCCGTCTTCGTCGAATCCAAGGAGGAGATAAAGTCGGGGAGCATCACATCGACGCCACGCCCTCCTTTCTTCTCCGGCCCCGACCCGGATCTCGCTGACGATTACCACCGCTCCGCTGCATCCATCGCCTCCCCGAGCAAGTCCCCGTCATCGATGTGAGCAGCGTCGCGTTCCCCCTCCATCCTCCCCCTTGATTTTCTGTTGCTGCTGCTAGCTCCGCCATTGCAGCAGCTCGCTGCCGCCTGGCTCGTTGCCGGCGCGTCTCCGATGACCTAATGGTCACGGGACCATGCTCGTCGTCCCTACCACACCACTTAGGCCCCGCCTAGCCGCTTAGTGCGCTCGAAAGTGAGCTATAGCCGCAATCTCGTGATCACCCGAGCGCCACTGCCACCCTTCGTCGCCGCTCCGGCCAACCTCGGCCTCCCCTGCTGCTGCCACTACCACCGGGCGATGCGCGGCGCTGCCCGCGTCCGATCCCCTTTGGTCGCGCATTTACTGGATGCAGGAGGCGCGATCCCAACCCCCGCCGTCCCTATTGTCGCCGGGGCTCTGTCACCGGCGCGGTTTGAACCTCCCTGGGGCACCGACAGGTGGGCCCATGGTCATTACCCACTAACCCCAGCCCTAAAACCCCCACTGACATGTGGACCCCCCCACTTTAAGTATTTGGATTAGTTTATATTAACTCTGTTAATTAACCCAGCCACTGACAGCTCGGTCCCACCTACTAATTAGACTATTTTTTTAAAAAAAACCTGTAAATAAAATGTCTCACTGACAGAAGGGACTCATTGGTCACTTTGACCAGCCAACAGTCAAACTTTGACTGCTGACTCAGCGCCCCTGGACCCACTTGTCGCCCTCTGTGTATATTGATGTGTATACGGAGCTGGATGCACCTAGCATTTAGTCCTTATTTTTGAATTAATAATAATTCCAGAATATTGTTAAAACTTTGAAAAATCATAGAAAATAATCCGTAACTCGGATGAAAAAGTTTTATACATGAAAGTTGCTCAGAACGACGAGACAAATTCGGATACGTAGCCCGTTCGTCCACCACACATCCCTAGCATAGCGAACACGCAACTTTCCCCCTCCGGTTCATCTGTTCGAAAACGCCAAACACCGGGAATACCTTCCCGGATGTTTCCCCCTTCGCGGGTACCACCTTCCACCGCGTTAGGGCATACCTAGCACCGCGTATTACCATGTTATGCTTTGTGTTGCTTTGTTTGCTCTGTTATTTATTATGTTCCTCCTCCGTTACTTCTATCCAATAGACCCCGAGACCGCTGCCGGTACCCCCTGATCGACTATGGTGTTGACGACCCCTCTCTCTTGCCAGAGCAACTAGGCAAGCCCCCCCCCCCCTTTGATCACCAGATATCGCCTACTCTTCTCTCTACTACTTGTATTAGACTAGTGTAGCATGTTACTGCTTTCCGTTAATCCTATCCTGATGCATAGCCTGTCCTTTCTACCATTGTTGTTACCTTTACCTGCAATCCTAATGCTTAGTATAGGATGCTAGTTTATCATCAGTGGCCATACATTCTTGTCCGTCTGCCATGCTATACTATCGGGCCGTGATCACTCGGGAGGTGATCACGGGTATATACTATATACTTTATACATGATACATGTGATGACAAAAGTCGGGTTGGCTCGAGGAGTACCCGTGGTTGATTCACGAATTGGGGGCTGGAAGGACATACTTTCCCGACAGCCCTCTGTGTGGATCTTTGTGGCGAAGCGACAGGGCAGGTTGAGACCACCTAGGAGAGAGGTGGGCCTGGCCCTGGTCGGCGTTCGCAGTTATTTCAAGATAACATGTTTAACGAGATCTTGGTATTTGATCTGAGTCTGGCCACTGGAATATACGCACTAACCATCTACGCGGGGACAGTTATGGGCACTCGACGTCGTGGTATCAGCCGAAGCCTTCGTGACGTTAGCGACTGAGCGGCGCGCGCCGGATTGGAACGTAAGCCTGCTCTTGTATTAAGGGGGCTAGTTCTGCTTCCGGCCGCCCTCGCAACGTGCTGGTGTGCAATGGGCGATGGGCCCAGACCCCTGCGCCATAGGATTTAGACCGGCGTGCTGACCTCTCTGTTGTGCCTAGGTAGGGTTGCGACGTGTTGATCTTCCGAGGCCGGGCATGACCCAGGAAAGTGTGTCCGGCCAAATGGGATCGAGCGTGTTGGGTTATGTGGTGCACCCCTGCAGGGAAGTTAATCTATTCGAATAGCGTGATCTTCGGTAATAGAATGACTTGGAGTTGTACCTTGACCTTATGACAACTAGAACCGGATACTTAATAAAACACACCCTTCCAAGTGCCAGATACAATCCGGTGGTCGCTCTCTAATAGGGCGACGAGGAGAGGATCGCCGGTTAGGATTATGCTATGCGATGCTACTTGGTGGACTTACCATCTACTCTCTTCTCCTGCTGCAAGATGGAGGTTACCAGAAGCGTAGTCTTTGATAGGACTAGCTATCCCTCTCTTATTATGGCATTCTGCAGTTCAGTCCACATATGATACCCCTTTTTTCCATTCGATACCAACGCATACATATGTAGTGTAGCTCCTTGCTTGCGAGTACTTTGGATGAGTACTCACGGTTGCTTTTCTCCCCTTTCCTATACCCGATTGTTGCGACCAGACAATGGAGCCCAGGAGCCAGACGCCACCATCGACGACGACTACTACTACACTGGGGGTGCCTACTACTACGTGCAGCCCGCTGACGGCGACCAGGAGTAGTTTAGGAGGATCCCAGGCAGGAGGCCTGCGCCTCTTTCGAGCTGTATCCCAGTTTGTGCTAGCCTTCTTAAGGCAAACTTGTTTAACTTATGTCTGTACTCAGATATTGTTGCTTCCGCTGACTCGTCTATGATCGAGCTCTTGTATTCGAGCCCTGGAGGCCCCTGGCTTGTAATATGATGCTTGTATGACTTATTTTATTTGTAGAGTTGTGTTGTGATATCTTCCCGTGAGTCCCTGATCTTGATCGTACACGTTTGCGTGTATGATTAGTGTACGGTCAAATCAGGGGCGTCACAAGTTGGTATCAGAGCCGACTGCCTGTAGGAATCCCCCTTCCACACTCCTTGGCCGAAGTTGAGTCTAGACATTGCAAAACTTTTTACTAACATGGCTGTGTGTCTTACGGGCCCACGTCGCCATTGGGTGGTAGTAGGATCTTTTACTCCTCGATCTTTACTCTAGAACTCTGTACTCTCTTCTATTCGGGTTAAATGATTTTGCTAAAATCTAACTTTAGGTTCTCGAAGTTACTTCCTTCTGGAGAGCCCCTTATTACAGATGATCGCCTACTGCAACAGAGGGTTCAGAAGATACTCTCCGGTGTTATTCCGAGAACTTGTGCTCATTGCGTTTGCAATTCCCTTCCACCGTCAACCCCTATGGATAACTACTTGCAGTTGTTATTCTTACATTCATCCCCAGTTGGTCTTGTTATTACAAGATACCCCGAAATACTTGTCGTTGTTTCGATAATCCTTTGAGCTTACTGCCTTGCTGTTCTTTGTCACCTGAATACCCCTATGGATAATTATCGCACTTATCGAGTATCCGCTCACCCCTAGTTGTTCATGTGTTTCACAATGGTCTTCTAAATACTATTCGATCCTCCAAGAATCCTTAGTAGCTTATTGCTCTGCAATACTTGTCTTCTTGCATTATGGATGCTTTCCATATGTTTGGCAATATTCGTTAGTATCCTTAGACACCGTAATTTTGATCCTATTGATTTAACATGAGTGTGAATGCACGCAATTATCAGTTGATCCTTTTAAATTATCTTTCTGGCTCAGACGTCATTTTTCAGCATGAGCTTGTTCTTGACCAATCGGATTGCCACCGATTGTACCCTTAAGTCTACACAACTTATCCATCCTTAATCAGAACGTTTGCTTTTGATCCCTTGATTAGAAATCGTAATTCTTTTGCATTTGAGCTTTGAGTTAGTCAGTTATTTCTATAATTTGATCCCCTTGCATCCTTCTTCCTCTAGTTGAGTACCGATGCTCACGTCAAATCCCGTGTGGACCACCAGATCCTTTTGTTGGATTTTTATTTGACATCATCCTTCTTATTCAATAAGCCTAAGAGCCTTTCCTCGGATACATAATGCCTTTGGTAAATTGTATCATCTGCTTGGTCAACCATGCTCTACTTTCGAGCTTGTGTTATTTACTCCTGAAGTTTGTGGTATATGTTCCTAATATGCCCTGATGGGTTGAACCTGCGCCTTCCCTCATCCGTGTGAACCCGAAAGATTTCACGGGTCATACTTATCTAGTATTGCACCAGGTAAAACTTTCAACAACTAATGTCATTTTCAAAAAGCGAGAGGTGAATGGAAGGTTATACATTGAAGAAGTGGGAGTCGACCGTGAACCTTGTGCTCATGCCCATGGACACGATGTAGATCCTATCATGGAAGCTTCTTGTAACTATTTCCTTGATATAATATCCATTGGTATCAGTGAATTGATCCTTTGCAATCGTGGTTCCGTCCATGTTTCTCCTTGATTCCATTTCTCGTGCAAGTCTGAGCACTTGTCTTCCACAGAGCATTACCCTAGCCCAACCTCTACTTTTATCTATCGTCGAGTATTACCCCCCTGGTTTCTCGAGATTATCATGGAACTGCATAACCTCTTATGAGTTCTTCATCAGGTGCTACCTTCTCACTGATTCCAATTTTTCATGGGCTCTGAGTTACTAAACACTCAAAGACACCGATAACTGACTCAAGTCTGCACCGCGATTAAAAAACTCTTGATAACCTTCATTACTTACGGGTTTGAACTCGATCATGTCATTCCTAGCCTGCTTGGCTATATCCTTGTCGTGTCGGTTTTAACTGTGCTACCTGGTCCTTCTCGGAGCACAATTTTTGATGATGAGCTAAGCTTACGTCGATTTTCCTCATCATATCATTTCTCCTTGGACAACAATCTTGATTTTGAGTTTGTGTCGTATATGTGGTTCCAATAATTTTTCGCTGCATCAGTCATGTTGTTGATGTAGTCGTTGTTTGATTGCTTCCTCGTGGAACCTCTTGACAAAATTAGTCATGATCATTATCAACATCTTGACTCCTTCCAGGATATCAATCGATGATGAGAAATACCATCCTTTCCCTCGACGATTTGTCTTATCATCGGCCACTTTATTGCCTTACCTCCAACACAAACATGATCGTGTTCTATGTTATACCTTGAGTTCCTTGCTATCCAACATTTGTTCCTCTTTACCTTGGAGTATTACCATCTTTTATACCCAAGATGTCGTGCTTAGCACACCCGGCTGGAGGCCCTATGGTTATAGATTCCTTTTCAGTAAGGTTATCCATTCTTCCATGAGGGAATTGTAAGGCCTATTCTAGAAGTTATTCCTGATGGATCCTTTGTGACTCCAGAGTCTGATCTTCACATGTTGACCATGTCAATGCTATCTCGAAGCATGTCTATGGTATTCCGGTTTTCAACAAGAACATTGAAGCTAATGCTAAATGTTCCTGCTCAATTATCCAAACACCGTTGTATGGGTAATATCATGAGCTTCCTCCCCCTTACATAAGTGGTTTTCTACCTTCTATCCGGTCTTGGATATCATACTCTGCTCGTTATTGGGAAGGATATACCCCTGAAATATGTGTTTAAACACATTTTCCTTTCCATTGTTCTGTTTACTCTAATAATCACATTTTGCTTTCCATTGTTCTGTTTAACCTTCTTGAGGTTTATATGGTCTTAGCAGTAATACATCACTGCTTTTATAAGCACCTCAATGTACAACTCTGTCAGTAAGACCCTGTTACTACTGTTGTTGACATTCTGGTAACCACCGATGGACGAGAACTTTGCCTATTGGTCCGCCTCGTTCAACGAGCAGGAAGATAGTTCTCTTCGCCCCTCACCATTGGTACCGACGCTGTTGCCGACATAATTGACAGGCTAACCTTTGACATGCCTTGCTGTCATGACCGAGCAAGATGTCACCGCTCCTTCTACTTTTAACCCACATGGTGGGCCCATAACCCATAGTTCCACAGGATCGAAACCTGATTCTCCTGTACATCCCTGTTTCGAAGTTATTCCTTGCACTTCGTTTCGTATGTAATTTGCGAGCCACCTTCCTAGTGATCAATTCTGGTATCGGACACAATACTTATTCCCGTTGCTCTGAACCCCTTTCACACTCTATTTTAGGCAATGAACGATTGCCTATCTGCTTGAAACTTCTTATTGCACCGTCTTACTTTGCTCTCGATGTGTTTCATTTGTTCAACTCGAGAGATACTCATATGTTCATTCTTGGCATACCCCTAGATGATTTTCCCTTATAACATCCTATCGTTGTAGAGCTGCCCCTTACCTATTCGTAAGTACGAAGGAGTTCCCGAAGGAAGGAGACTGACTTCATCATGATGACCTGAAGCAGAGAAATGAAGACATCAACATAAGGGATCAACTTTTTTGAGAAGAGCAAGCAAGACCGAGAAGACCCGATAGATTCGATACCAAACATTTCCCCCTTACACAACCTCTTAAATCTCGGGACGAGATTTCTTGTAGTGGAGGAGAATTGTGACGCCCGGATACTTAAGCTACAGTGAACCTCTGCTAATGATGCCACGTCACCTCGATTACTGTTGCTAATCTCGCGTTAGTTCGAAACCGGTTCGAATTTAAATTAAAAATCTAGCAAACAATAAAAGTTTTCACATATTAAAACTAAAATGTTCTTATTCTGACAAATAATTCACAAGATAGATTGGTGGAGGAAACAAGTTTTTATAAAATGTTTAAATGCACTAAACTAATTAAATTAGTAGCTATAACCAATAATCAAATGCTTTTGTAATATAGAAAATATTAAACAATTTTATTTGGTAGCCCAAGTTATTGTGGCATTAGCATAAGTAGTAACATTATTTTAGGAACAAATTATATATACTTTTTTTATAAAACATTAGTAAATAGAAAATAAAATAAAACAGTAAAAGAAATAAAGAAAAAGAAAAGAAAATGCAAAAACATAAAACAAAACTAAAAAAAGAGAGGAGGAGAAAAGCCCCTCCCCTCCCCTGGGCCACATGGCCCAGTTGGCCTGCTGGCCCAGCAGCCCACCTCCACCCCTCCTGCTACCTCACTACAGAGGGCAGGGGCGTGGAGGCCATCCGTTGGCCGACCGACGCCGTGGAGGCCATCTGCCAGCTCCCCCTCACCTACAAGACCACGGAGCCCCTCCCCCTGGAACCCTAGGACGCCCCTGCCTCTTCCCCTTCCTCCTCGCGCCGTGCCTCGCTCTCCCTCGATGTGCCCGCTCACCCGAGCTCGCGTACGCCGTGGCTGTCGATGCCATCGCGGACACCGTCGATCCCCGCGCTGTGCTACCGCGTCCTGGAGCTCCCCCCTCGTCGTCTTCGTCGAATCCAAGGAGGAGATCAAGTCGGGGAGCATCACATCGACGCCACGCCCTCCTTTCTTCTCCGGCCCCGACCCGGATCTCGCTGACGATTACCACCGCTCCGCTGCACCCAGCGCCTCCCCGAGCAAGTCCCCGTCATCGATGTGAGCAGCGTCGCGTTCCCCCTCCGTCCTCCCCCTCGATTTTCTGTTGCTGCTGCTAGCTCCGCCATTGCAGCAGCTCGCTGCCGCCTGGCTCGTCGCCGGCACGTCTCCGATGACCTAATGGTCACGGGACCATGCTCGTCGTCCCTACCGCACCACGTAGGCCCCGCCTAGCCACTTAGTGCGCTCGAAAGCGAGCTATAGCCGCGCGCTCGTGCTCACCCGAGCGCCACTGCCACCCTTCGTCGCTGCTCCGGCCAACCTCGGCCTCCCTTGCTGCTGCCACTACCACCGGGCGACGCACAGCGCTGCCCGCGTCCGATCCCCTTTGGCCGCGCGTTGAATGGACGCAGGAGGCGCGATCCCGAACCCCTCCGCCGTCCCTGTTGTCGCCGGGGCTCTGTCACCGGCGCGGTTTGAACCTCCCTGGGGCACCGACAGGTGGGCCCACGGTCATTAGCCACTAACCCCAGCCCTAAAACCCCCACTGACATGTGGACCCCCCCCACTTTAAGTATCTGGATTAGTTTAAATTAACTCTGTTAATTAACCCAGCCACTGACAGCTCGGTCCCACCTACTAATTAGACTATTTTTTTAAAAAAACATGTAAATAAAATGGCTCACTGACAGAAGGGACTCATTGGTCAGTTTGACCAGCCATTAGTCAAACTTTGACTGCTGACTCAGCCCCCCTGGACCCACTTGTCGCCCTCTGTGTATATTGCTGTGTATACGGAGTTGGGTGCACCTAGCATTTAGTCTATATTTTCGAATTAATAATAATTCCAGAATATTGTTAAAACTTTGAAAAATCATAGAAAATAATCCGTAACTCGGACGAAAAAGTTTTATACATGAAAGTTGCTCAGAACGATGAGACAAATCCAGATACGCAGCCCGTTCGTCCGCCACACACCCCTAGCATAGCGAACACGCAAGTTTCCCCCTCCGGTTCATTTGTCCGAAAACGCCAAACACCGGGAATACCTTACCGGATGTTTCCCCCTTCGCCGGTATCACCTTCCACCGCGTTAGGGCATACCTAGCACCGCGTATTACCATGTTATGCTTTGTGTTGCTTTGTTTGCTCTATTATTTATTGTGTTCCTCCTCCGTTACTTCTATCCGGTAGACCCCGAGACCGCTGCCGGTACCCCCCGATCGACTACGGTGTTGACGACCCCTCTCTCTTGCCAGAGCAACTAGGCAAGCCCCTCCTTTGATCACCAGATATCGCCTACTCTTCTCTCTACTACTTGTATTAGACTAGTGTAGCATGTTACTGCTTTCCGTTAATCCTATCCTGATGCATAGCGTGTCCTTTCTACCACTGTTGTTACCTTTACCTGCAATCCTAATGCTTAGTATAGGATGCTAGTTTATCATCAGTGGCCATACATTCTTGTCCGTCTGCCATGCTATACTATCGGGCCGTGATCACTCGGGAGGTGATCACGGGTATATACTATATACTTTATACATGATACATGTGATGACAAAAGTCGGGTTGGCTCGAGGAGTACCCGTGGTTGATTCACGAATTAGGGGCTGGAAGGACATACTTTCCCGACAGCCCTCTGTGTGGATCTTTGTGGCGAAGCGACAGGGCAGGTTGAGACCACCTAGGAGAGAGGTGGGCCTGGCCCTGGTCGGCGTTCGCGGTTATTTCAAGATAACAAGTTTAACGAGATCTTGGTATTTGATCTGAGTCTGGCCACTGGCATATACGCACTAACCATCTACGCGGGGACAGTTATGGGCACTTGACGTCGTGGTATCAGCCGAAGCCTTCGTGACGTTAGCGACTGAGCAGCGCGCGCCGGATTGGAACGTAAGCCTGCTCTTGTATTAAGGGGGCTAGTTCTGCTTCCGGCCACCCTCGCAACGTGCAGGTGTGCAATGGGCAATGGGCCCAGACCCCTGCGCCATAGGATTTAGACCGGCGTGCTGACCACTCTGTTGTGCCTAGGAAGGGTTGCAACGTGTTCATCTTCTGAGGCCGGGCATGACCCAGGAAAGTGTGTCCGGCCAAATGGGATCGAGCGTGTTGGGTTATGTGGTGCACCCCTGCAGGGAAGTTAATCTATTCGAATAGCGTGATCTTCGGTAACAGAACGACTTGGAGTTGTACCTTGACCTTATGACAACTAGAACCGGATACTTAATAAAACACACCCTTCCAAGTGCCAGATACAATCCGGTGGTCGCTCTCTAATAGGGCGACGAGGAGAGGATCGCCGGTTAGGATTATGCTATGCGATGCTACTTGGTGGACTTACCATCTACTCTCTTCTCCTGCTGCAAGATGGAGGTTACCAGAAGCGTAGTCTTCGATAGGACTAGCTATCCCCCTCTTATTATGGCATTCTGCAGTTCAGTCCACATATGATACCCCCTTTTTCCATTCGATACCAATGCATGCATATGTAGTGTAGCTCCTTGCTTGCGAGTACTTTGGATGAGTACTCACGGTTGCTTTTCTCCCCTTTTCCCCTTTCCTATACCCGATTGTTGCGACCAGACGATGGAGCCCAGGAGCCAGACGCCACCGTCGAGGACGACTACTACTACACCGGGGGTGCCTACTACTACGTGCAGCCCGCTGACGGCGACCAAGAGTAGTTTAGGAGGATCCCAGGCAGGAGGCATGCGCCTCTTTCGATCTGTATCCCAGTTTGTGCTAGCCTTCTTAAGGCAAACTTGTTTAACTTATGTCTGTACTCAGATATTGTTGCTTCCGCTGACTCGTCTATGATCGAGCTCTTGTATTCGAGCCCTCGAGGCCCCTGGCTTGTAATATGATGCTTGTATGACTTATTTTATTTGTAGAGTTGTGTTGTGATATCTTCCCGTGAGTCCCTGATCTTGATCGTACACGTTTGCGTGTATGATTAGTCTACGGTCAAATCGGGGGCGTCACAAGTAGAAATTGGTTTGATTTTCTCATAGATTCCCTACATACAAGCAGTTTTACAGCACCATCAGGTTTAACTATTGGCCATAAATTGAAGAGTTGAACTAGATGTAATCAGGGATGTGATGTACCCGCTCGTTGCACATGCTACTCTTGCAAGCTGCGACTGTCCGTTTGCGCATGCTCGATGCCATGCCCGTGTTGCCGACGCTACCTCCCACGCAGGCTACACCCAAGGTTGGATCTTCACACTACTAGGAAAAGGGCTATAGCTGATATGGCCACTAATGGCGCACCAGACATGTGGTGCGCCACTACTATATAGCAGTGGCGCACCATGTGTTAGTGCGCCATTAGTGTGATATACACTAATGGCGCACCATGCCCATGGTGCGCCACTACTAACATATTTTTTAAAATTTTTCCAAAAATACTAATGGCGCACCAGGGCACAGTGCACCATTACTAACCACCCACCTCATGCGCCACTACTATCATTTTTTTTGCAAAACTACTATCATTTTTATTTCTCGAACTCATGAATATTTTAAAATTTAATTCACAGGCACTTTTTGAATTCATGACGACCCACCTCACCCTCCCCCGCTCCACCGCCGTCGACGACCCCCCGCACCCTCCCCCGCTCCACCGTCACAAATGAATGCAACTAAAAATCCAAAAAAACAAATTTTATTATATTTTCAAATAAAAAATTTGATGATATTTTCAAATAACAAATTTGATGATATTTTTAAAAAAATTATCACTGTTTTTATAAAAATTTATTGCTGTTTCATATTCATATGCATTTTCTAAAAAATTATTAGGTGCAACAAAAAATAAAAAAAAGTTACTTATGGCGCACCTCTGGCTGGTGCGTCATTGCTATGCAAAAAAAAGTTACTTATGGCGTACCTCTGGGTGGTGCGCCATTGCTACCTAAAAAAGGTTACTTATGGCGCACCACTCGGGGGTGCGCCATTGCTAACCTTTCCCCCTCTATCCCTTTCCCCCCGAGCGCTGCCTCCTCCCCGAGCCCAATCCCCAATCCCCCGAGCCCTCGACCTGCTGCTCCACCGCTGCCCCGACCCACTGTGCCGCCACCAGTCACCCCGCGCCGCACGAAGACGTCCAGGAGGACCGCCGTCGACTGCTTCTTCATCTACGGGTTCTCAATCGACCGGAGTTGCACTGCATCGTCGCCATCGTCGTCTTCCCCAACCTCGGCCTCCCTCGTCCACCTCGTCACATCGCTCCGCCCCGGCCACCCCCGACCTCCCGAGATCATCGTCAAGCACCTCGGTGAGGCGCTTGACCGATTTTCCCCTTCCCCGTCAGGTTCATCGCCGTAGCCGCCGTCGTCAAGCTCCTGCGTTGCCTCGCTGCTGCACTGTCGCTGTAGTCAGCCGCGCCCGCGCACACATGCACTTGTGTGTTGTCGCCCACGGCCGCGCTCGCCCTCGCCTTATTGCTGCTTCTCCCTCTTGCTTTACTCCTACTGCTCTTCCTCTCAACGTCTTGCCGCTGCTCTTCTCTGAAACCTCAAAACTGCTCCTCCTCCTCCTCTCCACTTCCCTCCTGCTACACTTCTCTGAATCTGAATCCTTGCTGTCTCCCTCTCTCTCTGTCAAATTTCTATGAATTTGAGAAGTGTACTGTTCAAAATTGTGTAATGTTCAGATTTTATATATATTCTTGTAACCTATTAATTGTTCAGTTTAGATTAGTGTTTGTCTAGTTTAGATTCGTGAGATATAATGTACATTGGTACACAACATGCAGCTGCAGCCCCATAGATACTTTTTTTGTTTTGAAAAAGACGATATATGAAATGTGAGAATTCTTAAAATATGAATTACCGTGAAGTAGCTTGGTCGTGCCAAGAAAATGCTGCATTTTTGGTACTTGAAAGGTTTATGCTGATTCAGCAAATCCATGTGGCCTATTGAAAATTTAGAACTTGTGATCAGGAGATGTTTGGGAAAAAGGAGTGTAGGCATTGTTCTTGTGTTCGGATAATTTTGTAGATTTTTAGGAGCTAGGGGAAATAGGGTTGTAGTTGTAAACTGAAAAATGGATCAGAACGGAAAAGTGGGTGTTTCTCTCAAAAATTTCAAAAGAGTAGGATGGGTCTTTGTTCAAAAATGATTTATAGGAATTATAGGGTCTCCCAAAAAAATTGTGGCAATTTTATAAAAATTATTTGAATTAGTTTTAGTGCAACAGAGGCAACTCAGAGTTTGAAAATGGCATTAAAGGAATTTGTTTTTGGGGTAAATTCTATTATGAAATAATTCCTACTGTTATTTCAAATATAAATGAAATGATTTGGAACACCAAGCAAGAGTTACGTTTCAAGTTGCTGAACCTTTTCATATAATCTTGCAGAAGATTTAATTGATCATACAGAAAATGAAAAACGAAGGTCATACCGATCCTAGTTGGTATTATTTTTCATGGCTAGAAGATATATTACTGTACCCCGAGTGAAGGGAAGGAGTTTGCTGGGTTTTGTCTCCGACCATCATGTCGTGATGATTTTGCAGGTACCCCGAGAGGCCCTTGAGTTTGCCGTAATGTCGATTAACTTCCATTCCGGCAAATTCGGGTACTCCATATGTCCTATTTTTAGCAAAGGTCAAGCTGAAATTTTTCATGAATTTTAGCATGACTTTGCTAAAAATAGGACATATGGGGTACTTGCGACAAATGCATGGGCCGGGGTATCTTAGTACTTAATTAAGTAGGATCAACTACCTCTTGTGTTATACATATAGAAGTGGGATATCAACTCATAGTTATTACTAATGTTAGTTGCTCGTCATCGATAAACCCTAATCTGGAAGACGAACCACTCATCCTATGTAGTTTTGAATTATGAACGTAGGATATGTTGTCATCGGACGATGAAAGTCTCCCGGGGGAGTGCGGCTGGTGCCACGACGATCGAGGTCTGTGCGACATGCCTCACCTGGACGATGATTGGCGCTTCAGCATTAAGCTCGAGGAGACCTTCGAAGTTGAAATGGTACGCAATGATGACAAGTGTTATTTTCATAATTAAGCATGACTTCAACTATTTCAACATGTAATTTTCATCTTTTACAATTCGAGTATAGCTTATCCCATGCCATGCAAGACGCTATGTCTTGGAGAGGATGGATTTTGAAGACCATGAAATTTCTGAAACAAAGAAAATTCACCTAAGGACTCATCACGATGTGGATTTTGAAGTAAATCTGTATAATTCTGGGAGCGTAACCCATTTTGTTGCAAAAATTGGGAAGCATTTTGCAATATGTATGGTTTTGATGAGGGTATGCAACACCATGGATCTTGGTGATCCTAAAATCGAGCAAGACAATATGGACATTTGGTTCCTCATTGATACGCCTCCAGTTCTACCGCTATGTGAGTTTCTCAAACATAGTTATTAGCTAATTTATATTGTTTATTTCAAAATAGTTGACAGCTTATTTTCATTGTTTAAAGAATGTGCGGGAGATGGTAGACAAAACCCACTACACCGATGGCTCTGAATTAACAACTTACAAGGAGAAAAATCATCTGGTCGGATTTTGTACTGACATTGAGAATTACAATATCTACAATCAAACTCCTCAACATTATGGTCAATACGTGCCACTAGTGCATGTGTTCAACTATGGTAACTACCATGGAGATACCCTGGTAAGATTTTTTTACTATTACAACATCCGTGCATCTTTTGCATACTTCTAAAACTAGTACATCATTGCTAACTATGAAGTTATTACTATGTTTTTCAACAGATAATCCCAGAGAATTGTGTGCCTCATTTGATGTATCCGAAAGGTAGTCTTAATGTTTTGAACATACAACCAGGTCATCCTATGAATCTCAACTGTCCATACGAGATTTCTAAAAGAAGTGGAGACATGCAAATCAAAGGATGGAAAAAATGTATGGACAGTCGTAAGGAGGTTCCTGGAAGCAAAAGGAAGTGAAGCGCAAGAATTGGAGACAGGATGTGTTGGGGAACGTAGTAATTTCAAAAAAAATCCTACGCACACGCAAGATCATGGTGATGCATAGCAACGAGAGGGGAGAGTGTTGTCTACGTACCCTCCTAGACCGAAAGCGGAAGCGTTAGCACAACGCGGTTGATGTAGTCGTACGTCTTCAAGATTCGACCGATCAAGTACCGAACGCACGGCACCTCCGAGTTCTGCACACGTTCAACTCGATGACGTCCCTCGAACTCCGCTCCAGCCGAGTGTTGAGGGAGAGTTTCGTCAGCACGACGGCATGGTGATGATGATGATGTTCTACCGACGCAGGGCTTTGCCTAAGCACCGCTACGATATGATCGAGGTGGATTATGGTGGAGGGGGGCACCGCACACGGCTAAGAGATCAAGAGATCAATTGTTGTGTCTTTGGGGTGCCCCTGCCCCCGTATATAAAGGAGTGGAGGAGGGGGAGGGCCAGCCCTCTCTATGGCGCGCCCTAGGGGAGTCCTACTCCCATCGGGAGTAGGATTCCCCCTTTCCTAGTAGAACTAGGAGCCCTTCCTAGTAGTAGGAGTAGGAGGGAAGGGAAGGGAAGGGAAAAGAGAAGGAAGGAAGGGGGCGCCCCCCTCCCTAGACCAATTCGAACCAGCCCATGGGGAGGGGTGCGGCCACCCTTTGAGGCCTTTCTCTCCTTTCCCGTATGGCCCATTAAGGCCCAATACAAATTCCCGTAACTCCCCAGTACTCCCGAAAATACCCGAATCACTCGGAACCTTTCCGATGTCCGAATATAGTCATCCAATATATCGATCTTTATGTCTCGACCATTTCGATACTCCTCGTCATGTCCCCGATCTCATTCGGGACTCCAAACTCCTTCGGTACATCAAAACACATAAACTCATAATATAACCGTCATCGAACTTTAAGCGTGCGGACCCTACGGGTTCGAGAACTATGTAGACATGACCGAGACACATCTCCGGTCAATAACCAATAGCAGAACCTGGATGCTCATATTGGCTCCTACATATTCTAAAAAGATCTTTATCGGTCAAACCGCATAACAACATACGTTGTTCCCTTTATCATCGGTATGTTACTTGCCCGAGATTCGATCGTCGGTATCTCAATACCTAGTTCAATCTCGTTACCGGCAAGTCTCTTTACTCGTTCTGTAACACATCATCCCACAACTAACTCATTAGTTGCAATGCTTGCAAGGCTTATAGTGATGTGCATTACCGAGTGGGCCCAGAGATACCTCTCCGACAATCGGAGTGACAAATCCTAATCTCGAAATACGCCAACCCAACAAGTACCTTCGGAGACACCTGTAGAGCACCTTTATAATCACCCAGTTACGTTGTGATGTTTGGTAGCACACAAAGTGTTCCTCCGGTAAACGGGAGTTACATAATCTCATAGTCATAGGAACATGTATAAGTCATGAAGAAAGCAATAGAAACAAACTAAACGATCAAGTGCTATGCTAACGGAATGGGTCAAGTCAATCACATCATTCTCCTAATGATGTGATCCCATTAATCAAATGACAGCTCATGTCTATGGTTAGGAAACATAACCATCTTTGATCAACGAGCTAGTCAAGTAGAGGGATACTAGTGACACTCTGTTTGTCTATGTATTCACACATGTATTATGTTTCCGGTTAATACAATTCAAGCATGAATAATAAACATTTATCATGATATAAGGAAATAAATAATAAATTTATTATTGCCTCTAGGGCATATTTCCTTCAGTCTCCCACTTGCACTAGAGTCAATAATCTAGTTCACATCGCCATGTGATTTAATACCAATAGTTCACATCACCATGTGATTAACATCCATAGTTCACATCGACATGTGACCAACACCCAAAGGGTTTACTAGAGTCAATATTCTAGTTCACATCGCTATGTGATTAATACCCAAAGAGTACTAAGGTGTGATCATGTTTTGCTTGTGAGAGAAGTTTAGTCAACGGGTCTGCCACATTCAGATCCGTAAGTATTTTGCAAATTTCTATGTCAACAATGCTCTGCACGGAGCTACTCTAGCTAATTGCTCCCACTTTCAATATGTATCCAGATTGAGATTTAGAGTCATCTGGATGAGTGTCAAAATTTGCATCGACGTAACCCTTTACGACAAACCTTTTATCACTTCCATAATCGAGAAACATATCCTTATTCCACTAAGGATAAATTTGACCAATGTCCAGTGACCTACTCCTAGATCACTATTGTACTCCCTTTCCAAACTCAGGGCAGGGTATACAATAGGTCTGGTACACAACATGGCATACTTTATAGAACCTATGGCTAAGGCATAGGGAATGACTTTCATTCTCTCTCTATCTTCTGCTGTGGTCATGTTTTGAGTCTTACTCAACTTCACACCTTGTAACACAGGCAAGAACTCCTTCTTTGACTGTTCCATTTTGAACCACTTCAAAATCTTGTCAAGGTATGTACTCATTGAAAAACTTATCAAGCGTCTTGATCTATCTCTATAGATCTTGATGCTCAATATGTAAGCAACTTCACCGAGGTTTTTCTTTGAAAAACTCCTTTCAAACATTCCTTTATGCTTTGCAGAATAATTATACATTATCTCCGATCAACAATATGTCATTCACATATACTTATCAGAAATTTTGTAGTGCTCCCACTCACTTTCTGGTAAATACAGGCTTCACCGCAAGTCTGTATAAAAGTATATGCTTTGATCAACTTATCAAAGCATATATTCCAACTCCGAGATGCTTGCACCAGTCCATAGATGGATCGCTGGAGCTTGCATATTTTGTTAGTACCTTTAGGATTGACAAAACCTTCTGGTTGCATCATATACAACTCTTCTTTAATAAATCCATTAAAGAATGCAGTTTTGTTTATCCATTTGTTAGATTTCATAAAATGCGGCAATTGCTAACATGATTCGGACAGACTTAAGCATAGATACGAGTGAGAAACTCTCATCGTAGTTAACACCTTGAACTTGTCGAAAACCTTTTTGCGACAATTCTAGCTTTGTAGATAGTAACACTACTATCAGCGTCCGTCTTCCTCTTGAAGATCCATTTAATCTCAATGGCTCGCCGATCATTGGGCAAGTCAATCAAAGTCCATACTTTGTTCTCATACATGGATCTCATCTCAGATTTCATGGCCTCAAGCCATTTCACAGAATCTGGGCTCATCATCGCTTCCTCATAGTTCGTAGGCTCGTCATGGTCAAGTAACATGACCTCTAGAACAGGATTACCGTACCACTCTGGTGCGGATCTCACTCTGGTTTACCTACGAGGTTCGGTAGTAACTTGATCTGAAGTTACATGATCATCATCATTAGCTTCCTCACTAATTAGTGTAGTAGTCACAGGAACAGATTTCTGTGATGAACTACTTTCCAATAAGGGAGCAGGTACAGTTACCTCATCAAGTTCTACTTTCCTCGCACTCACTTCTTTCGAAATAAACTCCTTCTCTAGAAAGGATCCATTCTCAGCAATGAATATCTTGCCTTCGGATCTGTGATAGAAGGTGTACCCAACATTTTCTTTTGGGTATCCTATGAAGATTTACTTCTCCGATTTGGGTTCGAGCTTATCATGTTGAAACTTTTTCACATAAGCATCGCAGTCCCAAACTTTAAGAACTGACATCTTAGGTTTCTCGCCAAACCACAGTTCATACGGTGTCGTCTCAATGGATTTAGATGGTGCCCTATTTAACGTGAATGTAACTGTCTCTGATGCATAACCCCAAAACGATAGTGGTAATCGGTAAGAGACATCATAGATCGCAGCATATCTAATAAAGCACGGTTACAACGTTCGGACACACCATTACACTGTGGTGTTCTAGGTGGCGTGAGTAGTGAAACTATTTCACATTGTTTTAACTAAAGACCAAACTCGTAACTCAAATATTTTACTTCTGCGATCATATCGTAGAAAAACTTTATTTTTGTTACGATGATTCTCCACTTCACTCGGAAATTCTTTGAACTTTTCAAATATTTCAGACTTGTGTTTCATCAAGTAGATATACTCATATCTGCTCAAATCATCCGTGAAGATCAGAAAATAATGATACCTGCCGCGAGCACTACCACAAGAACCCCCCTGCAACAACGCATCAATGCGTTGTCTTATGTCCATATATATGTTGCTAAGGTCTACACCAATGGATTAGTATTCATTGCTTTTGGTGGCGTTGGAAGGATCTACAACAACGTATATGCATCCGTTGGTAAACGACATGTAGAAGCGTTGTTAGGTAGCAACATATAAAGCTAGAGACCAACAACACTTCATATGTGTTGGTGGCAACCCTGTATAAAAGGATTTTTAAATGGACATAACAAAGCATTCCAATGACTTTAAGCTTCACTAGATAGCACGAACAATTAATGACATCTTATATATTGTCATCCACAATTATTAGGTCAATGCCGATTGTGCATAGGAGGCACAATATAAAAAACCGAAGGATCTCATATATTAAATCGACCATGTTCCATTACAAAGAAGATGATCCAAAGATTCCAGATCTCATATATGAAATCAACTATGTTACATTACAAAGATCATGATCCATTACAGGAGGTGAAACTATAATATTTGAAAAATTGATCCTAAAATGGCATTCTAATTATCTTGTAGTAGCTCCATTCCTAACCTTGCAATGAACATCTGAGCCATGCATCATCTATTTATTTCAGTGATCTACAACAACAATATGAGGTGAGTAACTGACAGTAGAGAAAATCAGGCTAATAGAGAAGTAAAATTTAAATGGCCACCGTACAAATGTGATTAACAATGACTTAGATTTATATATAGAAGTGAGGCAATTAATAATCTGAATAGAAAAACTTCTTTAACATGAATTTATTAAACAACATTGCAGATTATGCAACCTATATCAGTGCACCAATTTATTATTTTCATCTTTGATCAGCAAAACACCAAGCACCTTTGACCTATCGAAATTGCATGTGCATTGTGAAAACTATCAGCTTGTCATTACTACTAAAAATTATCCAAACATCATATTATACCAACAAGAGGAGATGAATTCAGCAAGGCTGATGACAAGTAGGTAACCAATAGGACCGATTACTAGAAAATTGAACATCACCATTTTGTAGTGGTCTCTGAACTAATTAGCTTTTCATCACATTACTCCTGTACTACTCAGCTTGGGATGATTCATTAGGCATGCTTGCTATGGTGTATTAGGAGAAAATCTTAGTGCGAGCAACTTGAAAATCCTTAAATAATCTACATCACGCAAAACTTCGTAGTTACCTGAGAACTACAAATTCACAATTATAATTTCCTGATCCATGAATAAGATTCTCAGAACCTGCAGAAGCAACATGAAAAAAAGCATTATCAGATTTGGGACAGGTGGAGTTATCAACTCATGGCCACATGTTCTCTCCAATAAACTTGGCGAGAGGCAACCAAACTGAAAGCACGAAGAAAGAAAAAAGTAGATCATCACCCCATCTGATCTAGTGTAGAACATTTTGTATACAATGTTATCTTATAGCTAAGAGATTTCATTTCAACTCTAGTGAAATTTAAACATATGAGGAACATCTAAACTGTTTTCAAGAACCAAGTCAGTGCTCAAACCAAGCCACGTGACACACATAGTAGTCAAATAGCATGCAAGATGAAGGGTATCATTAGTTAGCCATTAGTTGCGGAGATGCGTTTTATTACCTCACACATGAGAGTTGCACATGGCTCCATGGACACAACATGCAGTCATTTCAAAGAAAGATTAGGCATACATGATTGCTAGAATGATCGGGAGTGTAGGCATAATGAGACATCTAATATCCAGTTGTCAGAAGAGGACACTCAAGTTACCAAATATGGAGTAGCTACTCACTAAACAAAAATTGTGAAAAGAAAACGAACTTGAGAAGAGGTCACTTGTGTTGGCTGAAGAAACAATCCATGGTTAAGCATTTGTGTATTCGACAACACATTTCCAAAAAAAATCACGTATACAGTCCAACGTAGTTGAGCCAAACACACATGGCATGAATTTATCTGTTACAATGCAGAAGGTACAATATCTTCCTATTGTAAATAGTAATGCAATGGGGCAAGCGCACACTGGTCCACATGTGGTTCAGTCGGGAAACAAAAGGAGCTATATGATAAATAAATTCATTAGAGGTAAGAGGAAAACAATTGAAAGAACAAAAAACTGAAATATCACAGATACCTCATTCTATATCCACTTGTAATTTGAAAGAGCCACCTGAAATCAATGATCGAGGTAAAGTAATCACACAGGAAAATCAAGAAGCAGGACTGTAGGTACAAACAGTAAAGTAATGACACTTACGATTGTTCCATTCCCAATTTAAATTTGCTAGCTCCACATGAACACGGGTGAGCAGGAGGGAAAAGGGTGATGCAAATTCTGTGAGGAATCAATTGTTGGGGGCAAAAAATTAGAAGATTAGCTCACCAAATATAGAAAAGATGTAAGAGAATCACTAGCTGGCACTTTCACCCCTTGACGAGGATAAGATGGGAGGAAGAAGACGTTGGTGAGAGGTTTAAGGGGCTGTGGGCAATAACATGATGGCGTAGTTGCTGTCGGCAGCGCTAGCTTGGGCGAGTGCTCGGAGAGGCTAGATGGTCTTCTCCTTGCATAGAAAGAAGTTATGGATTGGACAGGAACAAAACAATGTGAGTCTGCACCGCGAGGCAGAAGTGTCAAGGATGGGGCGGACATCTTCCGACGGCAGCAACCGCGACACATTTACACAGGTTAGATTGAGACGGTTCTTGATCCTAGTTTCCTGCTACATCCTAGGTAGGGCTGAATTATCCAGTTGTCCTAACCAACTAATCAGTTGTTGTGGGCATATATTTTTTTTTTGTTTTCCAGATTTATGAAATCCACATAGTATTAATGAGAGTTGATTACCAATATACTTACCAAGATACTTACTATTTCCTGAATTATATCCAATTCTCCTCTGCTCTTAGTAACTGTGTAATGCCTTTGCAGTGAAGATTTAAAATGTGAAGCAACATGCAAATAAGCCTTTGCTTTACCATTAAATGAGTAAATATATATACGAGCAATAATCGTCGTAAACAAACAGTTGGTTATCTAGAAAAAGCAATGTGATGATGCATTAATTGGGATCTATACACATTGATTCATGACTTTTTTTATAATAAGAAGAGTACGTGTACTTCAAATCTCTGTGTTTTGTTATCTGACATCATGATATAATAATTAACCCCTGTCAAACCCTATATATTACTGAACAGTATTCATATGAAGGGGAATAGTTGATGCAAGGGATTCAATCCCTAAAGGGATCCGAGTGACATGTGTTGATTGGTTCTGAGGAATAAATTGAACCGAACAAAGCAGGATACAGATAAAGAATTGCAGATACGGGAGGGACAGAACAAGACCTGCTGAACTGCGGCAGTTGGGGAGGACGGGTCCGTCGGTACTTCCGTTGTTCCTGGCTCTACGGACGAACAACGGCGGCGTCTGCATTTCCGGTCGTGCGGAAAAATGGTGGCGGCGTCTGCATCTTTGGTCGCGTGGAGGAACGTCAGGGGCGATGCCTTCCCTGATGCCTACCCCGACACAGGAGGATGGGCGACGATGCATTGTGCATCCCCGATGAGCGGCGAAATTGGCAAGGGAGGCGAGCTTGGAGGAGGAACGGGGGCAGGCGGCCGAGGGCAAGGGGGCGGGGCAGCGGCGGCAGCGGTGGGAGGTGGCGAGGGAGGGGATCTTCCTGGAGGAACGGGGGTAGGCGGGCGAGGGCGAGGGTGAGGGGGCGGGGCCGGGGGCGGGGGGCGGCGGTGGGAGGCTTGGCTACTGGCTCTGTCTCCCGATTTTTCTTAACGAAGGGAAGGAGATTGCCCCCTTCGTGCGCGAGCATTGACAGCGCAAAAAAAGATGGAGGTGGGTAGAGATGGAGGTAGCTACGGGGAGGTTAGCGCTAAGTGGGGAAGATGGATTCAATCAAACAACACATTGTGTTATCGCGTTGCTAGACATGTGTTGCTGTAGGGGGGTGTTTGTTGTAGTGGAGCCTCAATATTCATCGGACCACATACATCAGTATGTATGATTTCCAACAAATCTGTTGCTCGCTCCATTGTTTCGGAGAACGGAGTCTTAGTCATCTTGCCAATGAGGCATGGTTCGCAAGTTTCAACTGATTCATAATCAAGTGATTCCAAAAGCCCATCAGCATGCATTCTCTTCATGCGCTTTACACCAATATGACCTAAACGGCAGTGCCACAAATAAGTTGCACTATCATTATTAACTTTGCATCTTTTGGCTTCAATATTATGAAAATGTGTATCACCACGATCGAGATCCAACAAACCATTTTCATTGGGTGTATGACCATAGAAGGTTTTATTCATGTAAACAGAACAACAATTATTCTCTAACTTACATGAATAACCGTATTGCAATAAACATGATCCAATCATATTTATGCTCAACGCAAACACCAAATAACATTTATTTAGGTTCAACACTAATCCCGAAAGTATAGGGAGTGTGCGATGATGATCATATCAATCTTGGAACCACTTCCAACACACATCGTCACTTCACCCTTAACTAGTCTCTATTTATTTTGCAAGTCCCATTTCGAGTTACTACTCTTAGCAACTGAACCAGTATCAAATACCGAGGGGTTGCTATAAACACTAGTAAAGTACACATCAATAACCTGTATATCAAATATACCCTTGTTCACTTTGCCATCTTTCTTATCCACTAGACATTCAGGGCATTTCCGCTTCCAATGACCAGTCCCTTTGCAGTAGAAGCACTTTGTCTCAGGCTTAGGTCCAGACTTGGGCTTCTTCACATGAGCAGCAACTTGCTTGCCATTCTTCTTGGAGTTCCCTTTCTTTCCCTTAGCCCTTTTCTTGAAACTAGTGGTCTTGTTAATCATCAACACTTGATGCTCTTTCTTGATTTCTACCTTCATCGATTTCATCATCATGAAAATCTCGGGAATCATTTACGTCATCCCTTGCATACTATAGTTCATCACAAAGTTCTACTAACTTGGTGATGGTTAATAGAGAATTATGTCAATCACTATTTTATCTGGAAGATTAACTCCCACTTGATTCAAGCGATTGTAGTACCCAGACAATCTGAGCACATGCTCACTGCTTGAGCTATTCCCCTCCATCTTTTAGCTATAGAACTTGTTGGAGACTTCATATCTCTCAACTCGGGTATTTTCTTGAGATATTAACTTCAACTCCTGGAACATCTTATATGATCCATGACGTTCAAAACGTCTTTGAAGTCCCGATTCTAAGTTGTTAAGCATGGTGCACTAAACTATCAAGTAGTCATCATATTGAGCTAGCCAAACGTTCATAATGTCTGCATCTGCTCCTGCAATAGGTCAGTCACCTAGCGGTGCATCAAGGACATAATTCTTCTGTGCAGCAATGAGGATAAACCTCAGATCATGGATCCAATCCGCATCATTGCTACTAACATTTTTCAACTTAGTTTTCTCTAGGAACATATAAAAATTAAACGGGGAGCAACATCACGAGCTATTGATCTACAACATAGATATGCTAATACTACCAGGACTAAGCTCATGATAAATTAAATTTCAATTGATCATATTACTTAAGAACTCCCACTTAGATAGACATCCCTCTAATCATCTAAGTGATCACGTGATCCAAATCAACTAAACCATAACCGATCATCACGTGAAATGGAGTAGCTTTCAATGGTGAACATCATTATGTTGATCATATCTACTATATGATTCACGCTCGACCTATTGGTCTCAGTGTTCCGAGGCCATATCTGCATATGCTAGGCTCGTCAAGTTTAACCTGAGTATTCTGCATGTGCAAAACTGGCTTGCACCCGTTGTAAATGAACGTAGAGCTTATCACACCTGATCATCACGTGGTGTATGGGCACGACGAACTTTGGCAACGGTGCATACTCAGGGAGAACACTTTTATCTTGAAATTTAGTGAGAGATCATCTTATAATGCTACCGTCAATCAAAGCAAGATAAGATGCATAAAAGATAAACATCACATGCAATCAATATAAGTGATATGATATGGCCATCATCATCTTGTGCTTGTGATCCCCATCTCCGAAGCACCGTCATGATCACCATCATCAGCGGCGCGACACCTTGATCACCATCGTAGCATCATTTTCGTCTCGCCAATCTTATGCTTCCACGACTATCGCTACCGCTTAGTGATAAAGTAAAGCATTACAGCGCAATAGCATTGCATACAATAAAGCGACAACCATATGGCTCCTGCCAGTTGCCGATAACTCGGTTACAAAACATGATCATCTCATACAATAAAATTTAGCATCATGTCGTGACCATATCATATCACAACATGCCCTGCAAAAACAAGTTAGACGTCCTCTACTTTGTTGTTGCAAGTTTTTATGTGGCTGCTACGGGCTGAGCAAGAACCGTTCTTACCTACGCATTAAAACCACAACGATAGTTTGTCAAGTTAGTGATGTTTTAACCTTCTCAAGGACCGGGCGTAGCCACACTCGGTTCAACTAAAGTTGGAGAAACTGACACCCTCTAGTCACCTGTGTGCATAGCACGGCGGTAAAACCAGTCTCGCGTAAGCATACGCATAATGTCGGTCCGGGCCACTTCATCCAACAATACCGCCGAACCAAAGTGTGACATGCTGGTAAGCAGTATGACTTATATCGCCCACAACTCACTTGTGTTCTACTCATGCATATTACATCAACGCATAAAACCTGGCTCGGATGCCACTCTTGGAGAACGTAGTAATTTCAAAAAAATTCCTACGCACACGCAAGATCATGGTGATGCACAGCAACGAGAGGGGAGAGTGTTGTCTACGTACCCTCGTAGACCGAAAGCGGAAGCGTTAGCACAACGCGGTTGATGTAGTCATACTGAAGGAAATATGCCCTAGAGGCAATAATAATAAAGTTATTATTTATTTCCTTATATCATGATAAAAGTTTATTATTCATGCTAGAATTGTATTAACCGGAAACATAATACATGTGTGAATACATAGACAAACAGAGTGTCACTAGTATGCCTCTACAAGACTAGCTTGTTAATCAAAGATGGTTATGTTTCCTAACCATGGACAAAGAGTTGTCATTTAATTAACAGGATCACATCATTAGTTGACTGATCTGATTGACATGACCCATTCCATTAGCTTAGCACCCGATCATTTAGTATGTTGCTATTGCTTTCTTCATGACTTATACATGTTCCTATGACTATGAGATTATGCAACTCCCGTTTGCCAGAGGAACACTTTGTGCGCTACCAAACGTCACAACGTAACTGGGTGATTATAAAGGAGCTCTACAGGTGTCTCCAAAGGTACATGTTGGGTTGCCGTATTTCGAGATTAGGATTTGTCACTCCGATTGTCGGAGAGGTATCTCTGGGCCCTCTCGGTAATGCACATCACTTAAAGCCTTGCAAGCATTGCAACTAATGAGTTAGTTGCGGGATGATGTATTACAGAACGAGTAAAGAGACTTGCCGGTAACGAGATTGAAATAGGTATAGGATACCGACGATCGAATCTCGGGCAAGTAACATACCGATGACAAAGGGAACAACGTATGTTGTTATGCGGTCTGACCGATAAAGATCTTCGTAGAATATGTAGGAGCCAATATGGGCATCCAGGTCCCGCTATTGGTTATTGACCGGAGACGTGTCTCGGTCATGTCTACATTGTTCTCGAACCCGTAGGGTCCGCACGCTTAAGGTTACGATGACAGTTATATTATGAGTTTATGCATTTTGATGTACCGAAGTTTGTTCGGAGTCCCTGATGTGATCACGGACATGACGAGGAGTCTCGAAATGGTCGAGACATAAAGATTGATATATTGGAAGCCTATGTTTGGATATCGGAAGTGTTCCGGGTGAAATCGGGATTTTACCGGAGTACCGGGAGGTTACCGGAACCCCCCGGGAGCTATATGGGCCTTAATGGGCCTTAGTGGAAGAAGAGGAGAGGCAGCCAGAGCTGGGCCGCGCGCCCCTCCCCCCTAGTCCGAATAGGACAAGGAGAGCGGGGGCCGGTGCCCCCTTCCTTCTCTCTCTCTCTTTTCCCACCTCGCGAGTCCTATTCCAACTAGGATTGGGGGAGAAGTCCTACTCCCGGAGGGAGTAGGACTCCTCCTGGCGCGCCCTATGTGGCCGGCCGGCCTCCCCCTCTTAGTCCTTTATATACGGAGGCAGGGGCACACCAGAGAGACACAAGTTGATCCACGTGATCTTATTCTTAGCCGTGTGCGGCGCCCCCAGCCACCATAGTCCTCGATAATATTGTAGCGGTGCTTAGGTGAAGCCCTGCTGCAGTAGTACATCAAGATCGTCACCACGCCGTCGTGCTAACGGTACTCTTCCCCGACACTTTGCTGGATTGGAGTCCGGGGATCGTCATCGAGCTGAACGTGTGCTAGAACTCGGAGGTGCCGTAGTTTCGGTGCTTGATCGGTCGGGCCATGGAGACGTACGACTACATCAACCAAACGCTTCCGTTGTCGATCTACAAGGTACATAGATCACACTCTCCCCTCTCATTGCTATGCATCACCATGATCTTGCATGAGCATAGGAAATTTTTGAAATTACTATGAAACCCTTCACATACGTCTTCACGATCCGACCGATCAAGTACCGAACGCACGACACCTCCGAGTTCTGCACACGTTCAACTCGATGACGTCCCTCGAACTCCGATCCAGCAGAGTGTTGAGGGAGAGTTTCGTCAGCACGACGGCGTGGTGATGATGATGATGTTCTACCGACGCAGGGCTTCGCCTAAGCACCGCTACGATATGATCAGGTGGATTATGGTGGAGGGGGGCACCGCACACGACTAAGAGATCAAGAGATCAATTGTTGTGTCTTTGGGGTGCCCCCTGCCCCCGTATATAAAGGAGTGGAGGAGGGGGAGGGCTGGCCCTCTCTATGGCGCGCCCTAGGGGAGTCCTACTCCCATCGGGAGTAGGATTCCCCCTTTCCTAGTAGAACTAGGAGCCCTTCCAAGTAGTAGGAGTAGGAGGGAAGGAAAGGGAAGGGAAAAAGAGAAGGAAGGAAGGGGCGCCCCCCTCCATAGTCCAATTCGGACCAGCCCATGGGGAGGTGTGCGGCCACCCTTTGAGGCCTTTCTCTCCTTTCCCGCATGGCCCATTAAGGCCCAATACGAATTCCCGTAACTCCCCGGTACTCCCGAAAATACCCGAATCACTCGGAACCTTTCCGATGTCCGAATATAGTCGTACAATATATCGATCTTTACGTCTTGACCATTATGAGACTCCTCGTCATGTCCCCGATCTCATTCGGGACTCCGAACTCCTTCGGTACATCAAAACACATAAACTCATAATATAACCATCATCGAACTTTAAGCGTGCGGACACTACGGGTTCGAGAACTATGTAGACATGACCGAGACACATCTCCGGTCAATAACCAATAGAGGAACCTGGATGCTCGTATTGCCTCCTACATATTCTACAAAGATCTTTATCGGTCAAACCGCATAACAACATATGTTGTTCCCTTTGTCATCGGTATGTTACTTGCCCAAGATTCGATCGTCGGTATCTCAATACCTAGTTCAATCTCGTTACCGGCAAGTCTCTTTACTCATTCCGTAACACATCATCCCACAACTAACTCATTAGTTGCAATGCTTGCAAGGCTTATAGTGATGTGCATTACCGAGTGGGCCCAGAGATACCTCTCCGAGAATCGGAGTGACAAATTCCAATCTTGAAATACACCAACCCAACAAGTACCTTCGGAGACACCTGTAGAGCACCTTTATAATCACCCAGTTACGTTGTGACGTTTGGTAGCACACAAAGTATTCCTCCGGTAAACGGGAGTTGCATAATCTCATAGTCATAGGAACATGTATAAGTCATGAAGAAAGCAATAGCAACAAACTAAACGATCAAGTGCTATGCTAACGGAATGGGTCAAGTCAATCACATCATTCTCCTAATGATGTGATCTCGTTAATCAAATAACAACTCATGTCTATGGTTAGGAAACATAACCATCTTTGATCAACGAGCTAGTCAAGTAGAGGCATACTAGTGACACTCTGTTTGTCTATGTATTCACACATGTATTATGTTTCCGGTTAATACAATTCTAGCATGAATAATAAACATTATCATGATATAAGGAAATAAATAACAACTTTATTATTTCCTCTAGGGCATATTTCCTTCTGGATGATCTCCATTCTCCATAATGGAGAGTCAGGGTCTATATTGTTTTATGCTATTTTACCTTAAATAGGGTATTTAGGTCCTTCCTAATACTGATGATCATGTGCTAAGAACAATTAAGTAGGGTTGGTTCGATGACTATCAAGATGATGATCATATGACTTGTTCTTAATAATGAGTAGAAGTTGTATGATGATGATTAGTAGGACTTGTTAGGATTAGTATTACTTCCGACAAACTCGCTACTCGCGGTCTCGAGACTTGTAATGTTCTATCTTTGTTCGGTCTTTTGAATTCGGAGACTAATATGATGAATTGTATTCGGAGACTAATCTTCTATTGTATTTGATGAATCTGTTGTTGCTGTGTGGTGCTGTCTATATTCTGTCCAATAATATATTTTGTAACCTGTGAAAATATCAGAAAATAAAAAATCCCTAATATTCATACTAGTGGCGCACTACCACATAGTGCGCCATTAGTAAGCCAGAGCACACTAATGGCGCATCATCCACCAGTGTGCCATTAGTATGACAAAGCACATGGGTAAATATGACCCCCTGGGAGGCATACTAATGGCGCAACGTGGGCTATACTAATGGCGCACTGCATGGTGCGCCATTAGTATACCAGATACTAATGGCGCACCACAGGTGCGCCATTAGTAAAAAATACTAATGGTGTGATACTAGTGGCGCACCTATAGTGCGCCATTAGTAGGCAAAACAGGTGCGCCACTAGTAGGCCTTTTCCTAGTAGTGTCATCTTCTTGTCCTTCCGTTCGCTTGAAGCCCGGTGACCGCCCTCCAACGAGGGCGCGAGGAAGTGCTGTGTCGGTCTGTCCAGCGGCGTCTAGGTTAGGAGCGAACCAGACTGGAGGCTGGAGCGGATGAATTGGGATTTTTCCTGCTGTCGGTCGATATGGGAGGCGCTCGTTTGGGCCGCGAGCCTGCTATAGGGCCTGCCTTGCACTTATGTTATTGGCCTATCCAAATTGAAACATTTTTATTCATTTTTTACATTGCCTGCTCGTGCGTTGGGACGAACTAAACTAGCCTCGCCAACCTCGACGACTCAAACTAGGTGCACACTTTCGAGCCACCCGAGGCGGCCGCCCATACCAGCCCCTATGGTGGCGTCACCCCTTTTTGCGTGTATGATAGGGGTAGTGAAAAATATTCCAGTGGCGCTTTTGATTTACCCACATAGTGGTTGAGTTGCTTATTTCTATGAACTGAGTTCGCCAATAATGTGAAGGATGCCGGTCTTTTCATCCTATTGTAGATTGCTTAGATCTCGATATGCCAAATGTAATCGCATGAAATATACAGTAAAAGCCAGTGTGATGTGTGTGGCTACAACTAGTCTGACTACACATCCTCATATAACATATCAAGGACGCACCATCTTACCAGATTAATCATTCGACTTACCAATGCAGTGTTGGAAGAAAGAAGTATTGGGACTACGTATCCAAGCAATTGATGCCATGGACTCCTTCGTACAACCTTGTAAGTGAAAAAGAAGTTGCAGTGTGCATGTACAAAGAACTAGCATAAGTTTAGTTACCTGCTTCTTGGAATTTTAGTTAGCCACTTATTGCAAAATTATTCAATTATGTTGCTTGGCTTAATTTAGTTTGCTACTGATTACATAATGCCATAGCCTGTTAATCCTATTATAGATTGCACCTATCTATGTGTTTGATACTTACTGTTAAGAATTACCTGTTTGCCTGAACTTAAATAGCTACTTGTTTGTTTAACTGCTTTGCTGCTGCAACAACGGGTTACAATGATGTTAATAACTACTTTTCAACATCGAATTGAAACTCTTTAATTTCTTGTTTGTTTAACTAGTTTGCTGTTATAACTCCTAGTTGAGATGTTTTGCTAACTTCAACTTTTCTGAATCCAATCAGAACTTTAATGGCAAAACAGGTTAGCCCAAGATCAAAGAGCAAGGTCCCCATGGATGTTGTATCATCCCACAGTAGTGGCATCGGCCCAATCGTGCATTATGAATTGCCAACTGCTGATGCTCTAGAGGCTAAACTAGTGGTAGAAAGAGATTCTGCTTCTGCACTTAAAGATGAAGTTGACATGTTGAGGAAGCAAACAACACAATCAGTAGCAGTACTCAAGACAACCATTAAATATTTGGTGGATTTCAAAACGAAGCAAGCTGAGACTGACCACATTGTTAAGGTCCTGAAGGAAAAAAGGAAATTAAATTCCCACTTGGTAAATGATAGGTGAAATGTTCTTTCCATCGTTGAATAACCTTTGTGTTGTTTGTTCATGTAATCAATCAAACCATTTGTTTTAGAGATCATGTAATAATTGTTTTTTGTTTTTTGTTTTTTGGTTTGTAATTTTATTTGAGCACAAGTCTGTATTAATTGATAAGACTCGGAGACATTTCATTTTGATTGCTGTGCCAGACCTACAAATATGCCAATCGGACAGAATGTGCATTTAGCAATAATAGTAGTATAGATGGACCATAAATGGCACGCATCGGAAAGGGCCAAGATGTTGTAGTAGCTTGGCCAAAAAAGGATGTTGCTGTAGCAAAGAAAAGCACAACGGCCTGGCTTATGTATGTTACTTGATATTATTGATCCATATACTCTATAAGTGTTTATATGTCAGTTAGTTCTGTACATTCTTGGTTGATTCACTTGGTATTTGAATCTTGATACATCGCTTGTGTACATATCTAAATGGGAGTACACATTATGCTGCGTGTGACATTTGAGTTGGACATGAAGTGTTCCAAATATTCGAATCCACCTTAAACTCGATTCTAGCTTCTAAATTTGAGTACCGGCATTTGTAAACCATATTCATATATGACAGTGGAATACATCTTTGTCGTCCTTTTGAAGATATATATAAACACACAGAATGATTTATAAAGATTCGTATAGGAATACAAAATGGATTCGAATTTAGTTGCCAGGGTAAACGTGGATGCTTATTGTCTCAAAATTCGAAAGAAGCGGCAAAATGTCCACTCCCACGTCGGCTGCCCGAAGCCAAGTGTTTGGGAGATGGAAATTACTGTCTACCCATTACACGGACAATCCATCGGCCCGATTTCCACTTCTCTACATAGGGGTAGGATAGTAACTTCAATAAGACGTGACACGACCGCCTCTGAGCCCATTCCGACCCGGTGGGCGCCAAACATGGGCGGCAAAACACATTTGATTCAAGCTCATCCGAAAGACCTCTGTTTCTCCCTCCATTTCCCCATTCATACACGGTTGGCGGCGAAACAAACTCAACTCGGCCGAAATTGATGTAGGCAAATATTTTCAATAGGGGCAGGTTTGTAACTTCACTCAGACGTGACACAACCGCCCTACCTGTCAGCCCCGTTCATACATCGTGGGTGCCAACCATGGGCGCCAACCACCCTCTCCTCTCCCGAAATCGCTCTGGGCAAATATTGGCGAGATGCGAGATTACCGTCGTATCCCCAACTGATGAGACGTCCAAATTTTAAACGGGGGCTAAGTTCGTAACTTTCCCATATTTCAGACAGGCGTGTCCCAAAAACATGGTTCAACGTACCTCTCCCTCCATTTTCCCATTCATACACCATTCGCGCTAGACACCATCCCCACACCAGCCTCCGTCCGCCACCCCATCCATTGCCGCCGTCCTCCACCACATCCATCGCCGTCGTCCTCCACCACATCCATCGCCACCGTCCTCCACCATGCCGGAGCGCCTACCAAGACCGCATCATCCACTTCTAGAGATGGGCGTTTCTCATCCACGGTGATGGACCAAGAGCCTTGCATCACGTCCTCTCGCTTCATCGGCGTCGTCGTCCTCTTTGTCGGAGCCACTCACATGACCTTCTCTTCCACCGCAACGGGACTTTTCCCCCGATGCACCCGTCTACCGTTGTAGATCTGCTTCAATGTCACCGACAGCCATCGCACCCTCGACGCCTACACGGCGCAGCAAGAGAGGTGGTACTTCATATCTCCTCAACTTTTTGATCTCAACCAGAAAATAGATCTTAACTTGGTTACTCTACTTTCTTTTAAGCTCTTAGAATTTAGTTCTTAGTTCGAAGCAAACAATGGCTGCTAAATATCATTTCCCCGGTTTCCCCCTTTTATGATCACTATACGATCAGAATACGTGCTTCGTGTCATAATAGCACTGCTCGACCCATCAAGCTAAACAAGCTTAGTTGTTCAAATACGAATCTGATATTATTAAAACAGATTTGTTTAATTGGTCAGCTAAATGTTCCTAAATTAGTTTCAAAAATGCATGTTCACCGCTCGGGTGTGTATCTCTACAGGGTGCCCACGGTGGACCAGCCCACCCTGGGATTTTGGGTTGTCCCAGGCCCCGATTCCCCTCTGTTCCATTGCGCGCTTCCGATCTCTACTCGCCCCCAGCCGCCTGCCTCGCCGGCGACTTGCCGTCCCCGAACGACATGACTCTAGGGGGAGATGTCGGACTAACAGGAGGTCAGGAGCCGCTCGCCCAACAGCGTCACCGCCGCCCGGGTGCGCCGCCGTGCCTACCTTCCCAGTCCGTTCAGGGCTCAGGCGTGCAGCACCCACTAAGCCAACCCGATTTATCCTGAGATAAGTCCTCAACACTCAGCAGCCACTCCTCATCACCCATTTTCTAATTGATTCATTACTCATTACGTAGGATTGTCATTAGGTTTGTTGTGTGCTCAGTGCTACCTACACTTAATGGTTCAGATGTATTTCGGTAGTCTTTAGTACCTGTAAAGTTCACAGGGTTTTCAAAATTCCGGCCCTAGGAACAGACACTAGTCATTTTGGATTGTTGGTCGTAGTGACATTGACCCAGATTACTACTACAAGCCAAGTTTGTTGAAAATTTTACTTGTCTTTCTTACTCATTCGATATAATATCCAATTATTCACGTCGATTAGTTGCAAACAACAAGTGCTAGACAAACTTCTTGATTCAGATTTTGGACAGTCTCTTACCACAGTTACAATTCTGCATACTTGTCCTAGTGAGCTCACAAGTAAATGATTGATTCACTACATCTATGCTTGCCTTGTCATATTTGTTGTCAATATTCTTTTAGGGTGGGCCACCCTGTTTCTAAATACTGCAACCATAGACATGAGTGAATAGTATTTCTGTATGTGATCTCTTCCATCATGTGTGGGCAACGGATACTGCATTGTATAGAAAGAAAGTGTCATTTCCAGCTTTTACATAGGCTTCGATCTTTGACATGGAATACAATCTACCTACTTGCTTTGTGTCGCAATACCAACACTCCACCCTTGAAGCTAAACATTATGCCACTCATAATTCCTTAGTTTATTTGCTCAAATATGAATTTCATATAATTCTAATGTTCTTACTTCAATTTTGAAATGTGTGTCTACCTGTTATAGAGACATAAGGGGTTTGTATTTCTGTGTGTGGTCTGGTCAGCACGGTTGGGGGTGAACTTTGCATATACAGGGGTTTATAGGGAGACACTCTTCGAGTTGAATCCGCAATGCATTCCATAGATAATCTGACTACTTTTTATTTTTTCATGAATCTCAGATTCTGAACAGCATCATAATGATTATGAGCTTGCGCGCATGAAAAGAATAAAGCAGAACAATGCCATGGCTGTCAAACTTGGCATTAAGGGACTGAAATCAAGTCTGGATGCAATGCAATGCAAACGCTCTCCACCTATAGATTCATGCTCAGAATATGATCCTAACAGTGATTCTGAGCTAGAGGAAGACCTAAGTCAATGTAGCTCCCTAGTGGAGGAGTCGGAGGAAGATGCCCTATCTTATTCACCCATCAAGGTGCTTGCTCTAACTTTCCAAGGTTACATTTGTCACACATATCTTGCAACTCATGTTTTGCATTGCTTCTACTTTGTTGAACTGCCATTAGCTTAGTTTACACATCGTGTATGTGAATACGGCCTGCCTATCCATTTTTAGTACATATTCCATCTGTCATCATACCATATTTATCCATTCAATGTTGTTCTTGTGTATCGGACGTTCAAAAGGAAGAGGGCGATTGCTGATCATGGAGGAGCACAAGCAAAGTATTTGGAACAGGTAGTGGCACCTGATAAATCAAATAGCCCATTAGGTGTAGTTGCAATATCTCCTGACCCACAAAACACCCCAACTCTAGCAGACTCTAGCCCTACTAAACTGGTCATTTCTGATGCCCCAACTCAGCAGACCCCAACTGCAGCAAACATTATGATTATGCCAGTTGACATAGCACCAGCTCTACGACGCAAAACCCCCCATTCCAGCAAAGAGTACACCAAATCCAGTTGCCAAATCGCTTTTCGAACCAGAGAGAGCCCCAATTGCAGCAAATAGGACCCTTGTTCCATTTCTTCCCAGTTTAGAAGACAAAGCTTATATTGTTATCAGGAACTTTGTGCGCATCTTTCCTTCATGGAAATATTATACCGCAGACATAGAACAATTTCCAGTCTTCCTCCGCAACTTACACGTAAGTAATGTACTAATGTTATTCATGGTCATTACTGCATATGTTTCTGCTGACAGAAGACACAAGATTTCATTCTTTTAAATAGGCAAGGACCAAACTGGATTGTGAAGACGAGCAAGGGTTGGTTGCACTTTTCAAGCACTCGTTGATGAAGTATCGTTCCTACCCGAGGCAAGCGCAGTTCAATGGCAAGCCTCTAAATGAAATTTCTGTAAAGTCTCCGGTGCTACATTTATCCGACGGTGACTAGAATAATCTAGTTACACATTGTTCTCGGCTAGAGTGTAAGGTACTATCTATGATATCACATCACAATTTGAACTACATTTCTGCATTTGCCTTAACGTCTCACTTGCACGAAAACTGTTAGCAGAAGAACATTCGTTCTCAAGGGACCACAGAATCTCGCAACTATACTACACACTGCATTGCTCTTGTGAGTACCTCTTACCCTGTATGACCATACTTAGTTTCATAGTTGTTTGATTATGTAGCATCACTGCACACATGTTAGCCTCGTTATCATCCATTTGGTGGACATTATAAGATCCGTATGGACTCTTACATAAATTTAGAATCAACCCAATGCTTTTGAAGAGGTTTAGCTCTACAGTCCTCTTGTAAGGACTGAACGTCATCTATCACTATACTTACATTAACAGCTACTCCCTCCGTCCCATAATATAAGAACATTTTGTATAGTACACCAGTGTTCAAACACTCTTGTATTATGGGAAGAGGGATTGGTTCATTGTGTAGCATTCTGCATCTTATCTCCCTCGCCCACCATTTACTAAAAAAGATCAGATCTATATTTAATCTTACCAAAAAGTAGAATACACAGACAATGCCAGTGCAGAAGTGTAGCCCATTGCTCTTGTCAGTACATTTTGTCCTGTAATGCTTGTACTTCCAGGGATTGGTAGTTGATTATGTAGCATCAATCTATATCTTATCTTCATTATCCTCTATACCTTCTAGTATTATCATATCTATAATTACTCTCTACAAAATGTAGAGTACATGCAATGCTTATGAAGAAGATTTTGTGCTGAAATTCTTGAGTTATCCTACCCTTGACATGGAGAAGGGCATTATAAAGCTGGTGTTAACTGTTAATGTAAGTCAGTCCTTCTAAAGCCTTTATCCTCAACTACTGTTTAATTTGCTCATACTCCCTATCATTTACTGCTATTTAGTTTGTTGTTTCTACCAAAATGCATGTTCGCAAGAACCGTAAGTTCTAAGTTTTACTTGTAAAACCAAATTCCTTATTCATACCATGCACATTACTCAATACTCCCTATATGTATGCTTGTTTTTGTGGATCTATAATCCAGTGTGTGGTGAAGCAGCCCACGTTTGCACCTTGTCATCTCCTGTTTCATCTTACTAATGTGGCTGATGATATGAACAACATGCCATGCACATTAACCAAAATAGATACAGTGATTTTCTTTGCCCTTCATCTATGCTTGTTATGTTGACATGGTAATCCAGTAGTGTGGTGAAGCTCCCCGCATTATGAACAATGCCAAATTATGATATGGATATTTTGAACTTACTCTTTATTTTCTAATTTGAAATTGGATGGAATTGACAGCATAGTTATCATCTTTGTTTATACATGCAAAACATGTCATCTCTCTGCTTTGTTTCAGGGTGATATGCCTGATGGCATGCACAAGTCTGCTGAAGGCTGTGCGACAAACCCAACATATATTGCAGCAAAGAAGGAAAAACATCTTGAAGATAGCGAGACAACCCCAAAGTCTTGTCTTGATGCAGTGTTCAAGTTACTTGAGACTAGCAGTCAGACAAGCTCACAGAATTCGTTGTCTGAATCAGTTCGACTTCTTCAGTCCCAAGTTCTAGCAGAAAGGCATTCTGCAACTCAACTTCGACTTGAAGTCCTATCTCTAAGAAAGATTGCGGAGAACACCAATGAGAACATCATCGCTAAATAGCTACACCTTGAAGCTATGACCGACATGCTAGGCCGGTCTCATAGCCTTGCTCAGCAGCTTGCGCAGCAGTTCCCGCGCAAGGCTGCCCTTTCTTGAACTGTCTTGGAAGTGGTCTTGGTTCAGTATTATTTTGTTACGCTGCAATGGTGCCTAGTTTTTGTAGTCTGCTTCTTCATTGCGCTTTATGATCACTGGTGGCGAACTTCGATGCCTAGTGGATGTAATATACCATAAATCCTTTATTGTATAGTTTAGGTTTATTCTTAGTTACTATGTCATAATTTATTTATTGTATAGATTAGGTTTGTTCTTAATTCCTACTAGTTACTGCCATCATTCGCTATCTGAAAAAAAATCAGATGTAGTTGACCGGGCCGAAACATTCGCCTCACCCGGGCCTAGTGTTTAGTGGGCCACAATTGGGCGACCTGCATCTTTCTTGGGCCCGAATGATTGGGGCCTTCACACTTTGCGCGAGGCCCACAACTTACACCGGCCTATATTTTAGTTGGGCCTTTTGTGGACCCAGCGCTTAGTTTGGCCCAGGTAATGTTGGTCCATTAACAGGTTGAATATTGTACTGGCCTGTTACGGCCCAGATGAAACCATGGGCCTTTAGCAGGCCGAAATGCATATTGGGCCTCAATTTTCACTAGTCGTCGACGGGCCTTCAGTAGGTTGAATTGTAGATCGGGCCTTTTTGGGCCCAGTTATATCATGGGCAGTTACCAGGACGAAACATATCTCGGGCCTTAGTTGGCCCGATGATATCATGGGCCTTTAAGAGGCCGAAAGCTTAGTACAGACATCAACGGGCCGAATTATGCGACAGGCCTTTAACAGGCCCAAAGTCACGTTGGGCATAACCGTTGCCACCTTTATCAAGGGCCGTTAGTGGGCCCATGCTACCTCTTGAGCACTGCGTTCGTTTTCCCCGAAGAGGAAGGGATAATGCAGCAAAGTATCATAAGTATTTCCCTCAGTTTTGAGAACCAAGGTATCAATCCAGTAGGAGGCTACGCGCGAGTCCCTCGTAACTGCACAAAACAAATAAATCCTCGCAACCAATGCAAATAGGGGTTGTCAATCCCTATAAGGCCACTTACGAGTGTGAGATCTGATAGATATGATAAGATAATATTTTTGGTATTTTTATGATAAAGATGCAATGTAAAATAAAGGCAAAGTAAATAGCAAAGGAAATAACTAAGTAGTAGGAGATTAATATGATAAAGATAGACCTGGGGGCCATAGGTTTCACTAGTGGCTTCTCTCGAGAGCATAAGTATTCTACGGTGGGTGAACAAATTACTATTGAGCAATTGACAGAATTGAGCATAGTTATGAGAATATCTAGGTATGATCATGTATATAGGCATCACGTCCGAGACAAGTAGACCGATTCCTGCCTGCATCTACTACTATTACTGCACTCGTCGACCGCTATCCAGCATGCATCTAGAGTATTAAGTTAAAAACAAAGTAACGCCTTAAGCAAGATGACATGATGTAGAGGGATACACTCATGCAATATGAAGAAAACCCCATCTTGTTATCCTCGATTGCAAAAATACAATACGTGCCTTGCTGCCCTTACTGTCACTTGGAAAGGACACCGCAAGATTCAACCCAAAGCTAAGCACTTCTCCCATTGCAAGAAAGATCAATCTAGTAGGCCAAACCAAACTGATAATTTGAAGAGACTTGCAAAGATAACCAATCATACATAAAAGAATTCAGAGAAGATTCAAATATTATTCATAGATAGACTTGATCATAAACCCACAATTCATCGATCTCAACATACACACCGCAAAAAGAAGATTACATCGAATAGATCTCCACAAGAGAGGGGGATAACATTGTATTGAGATCCAAAAAGAGAGACAAAGCCATCTAGCTACTAACTACGGACCCGTAGGTCTTAGGTAAACTACTCACACTTCATCGGAGAGGCTATGGTGTTGATGTAGAAGCCCTCCGTGATCGATGCCCCCTCCGGCGAAGCTCCGGAATAGGCCCCAAGATGGGATCTCGTGGATACAGAAAGTTACGGTGGTGGAATTAGGGTTTTGCCTCCGTATCTGATCGTTTGGGGGTACGTGGATATATATAGGAGGAAGGAGTACGTAGGTGGAGCAACAGGGGGCCCACGAGGGTGGAGGGCGCGCCTGGTGGGGGTGGGCGCGCGCCCCTACCTCGTGCCCTCCTGTTTCGTTTCTTGATGTAGGGTCCAAGTCTCCCTGGTCTTATTTGTTGAGAAAATCACGTTCCCGAAGGTTTCATTCCGTTTGGACTCCGTTTGATATTCCTTTTCTTCGAAACCCTAAAACAGGCAAAAAAACAACAATTCTGTTCTGGGCCTCCGGTTAATAAGTTAGTCCGAAAAATAATATAAAAGTGGATAATAAAGCCCAATAATGTCCAAAACAGTAGATAATATAGCATGGAGTAATCAAAAATTATAGATACGTTGGAGACGTATCAAGCATCCCCAAGCTTAATTCCTGCTCGTCCTTGAGTAGGTAAATGATAAAAACGGAATTTTTGATGCGGAGTGCTACTTGGCATAATTTTAACGACAATTGTATTTTCCGAACGTTCGGGGTCTAACAACAGATCCGAACGTTTCCGTCATTGTATGTTGCGGCGGTCGTCAGTTTCATTTTTCGGAAAAAAACAACGGAAGGATTTGAACTCCGCACCTAATGAGTCGCACATGGTCTTGTCTATTCTTGATAGCCATCTAGGCCAACCTTACGATATGATTAACAGTAGGCTAGTTACTTTACATACTTTATTACGCCAGCGAATAGGCCACTGCTATGATGCAACCATCAATTTTTTTCTGTTAGATGCTGGTAACACTCGAATTTTGTCTGAAAATAATAGTAACACTCGAATTTTTTCAGAAAAAATAGTAACACTTGAATTCAATTCTTGTGGGAGAGAGAATAAGTTCCTATGTTGAGTGCGAACTATGGTCTCTGCTCCACACACTATATGTAACATCCCAAATTTTCAATTTGGAATGTTATACATTAGATCATCATGCATAGCATATTTTTCTTGCATTTTGGTTGATCCTAGAAATTTCACGCAACTCAAGGACCCTCAGAGAGAGTTGGAGATTTCGTTATTTTCATATTTGAGAGTTTTCTCGAATTTGAAAAGAGGATCATTTGATTTATTTATTTCATCTTCAATAATTTTTCCGGTGTCAAAACATATGAGAGAGGGAATAATATGAATTTCCCAAAGTTAGGAAAAATGAAGATTTAATAAATAGATCAAATTTTGTTTTCCGGTGTTTTGTTTGCTTTTTCTTTGGATAGGGAAAAATGCGTGTTTTCAAAAATTGCATTTTAGGTCCGGAGTAAAGTTCATTTTGTTCGACTCATTTTTAGGAGTCAGGGAAAATTTACTTTAGAATTTTTGGAGCCCGTTTAGATTTTCTTTTCTGTGTTTTTCTGCGCGCGAAACCGTTTAAAAAAAACCCGCAGGCCAGCCGGGCCAAAGGCCCAGCCAGCCGCCGCTGCGCCCCAGCCCCAGCGCGCGCCCCCCGTGCGCCAGGCAAGGCAGGCGCCAGCCGCCGCCGCCTCTTGCTCTAGCCGAGTCCGTCTAGGGTTAGCCCCTCCCCTTTCCTTTGTTCCGTTTTCCTTTTTTCTTCTAGGACTCTTTTTCCTACTCTATTTCTTGTCCCCTACCCCAAGAAACCCCCTCCCCT
>NC_041382.1:683032299-683129323 GCF_002162155.2 Triticum dicoccoides
CCCGCGCCCTACACCGCCGCCGCGCCACCCCACACACGCCGCCGCCGCACCTTACCCACGTCGCCGCCGCCGCACCTTGCCCACGCCGCCGCCCTACGCCACGCCGTCGGAGCCCCTCGCCGGAGACCTCGCCGGAGGTTGCCCCGCGTCTCTTTTCCTCGGATTGTTTTCTTCTAATCGTTCTGATTCTTTTCTTCTCTTCTGATTCGTTTTCTTTCCGGTTCTTCTCTAAACCATTCCGGTTTTCTAGATCGGTTTTTGTTTCGGTTTTCTTTCGAAACCCTAGATCGGATTCGTTTTCTTTTCCGATTTAGTTGCCTTTGGACTGTTCGCCGGACCATTCGTCCTAACGAACGTGATCACCGGATTCTTCAAGGTTAACAAACGTCCGTTCGTTTAACCGTTCTTCTTTTTCTTTTCGTCGGATTTATTCCGCGTTCCTTTCCGATCGCGATCTCAGATCCGATCTTCATTCTAGTTTATCTTCTCGCCCGTTTATCGGAATCAGGTGATTCAAGCACCTGGAGTTTCGTTTCGAAACTGCCGTTCCGTCTAATCAACTTAAACAAGTTTTTGCCCCGGTAAAATTTGACCTAGATTCAACTTGCTAGAACCGAGTTGTTTTCTTCCGCCGTTTGTTTTCCGTTTCTTTGTTCGGTTCGTTCTTTCTTTGCAACCGGAGTTCTTAAGTTGAACCTTCTGGTTCGTTCTCTTGTTCGAGTTTTACCTGTGCATTAGATGAGTACTTATTGTGTGCTTGTTGTTTGTCTGCGATAGATCACCCGGATTGCGCCGCTTGTTACTTCGAAACCCTAGGACTCGCGGATCATCAGCAAGGCAAGTAACACTTTGATCATACCTTTTCTACAACCCATGTTTTATTGCATTAGATCAATCCTCTCACATTGCATGATTAGGATCTAATTAAATTGTGGGATGGGAAGTAGATGAGGTAGTACCTATTACCTGTATTATTATGAAACCTTTGGGAGTTACTTCTACGTTTGCTTATTATGCCATGCTAAGCTAGTAGACGTGGATTGGGTGAGTGATATCCATGACAGATGTGAGTTGATAATTTTAATGGTTTACCTAAGGTGGCCACTTAAACACACATCTGGGTGGATTGAGGCACCTGATGTCTATCAGGACTTGCCTGTTTTATTTTGGACCGCCACCCAGGCTCAAAGGGATCATAAGATCTTTCATGCTAGAAACTTTCGTGTGCAACCACAAGCCATTATGGGCTCTGGCATAGTTGACTAAGTTGTGCGAACTCTTACAGTGGTAGACTAGCAGATGTAGGGGTTGTAGGTGGTACGGTCTACCCGATCGTAAGGTGCTAGCGCTTCTGAAAGACTATGTCTTGGTCATCCGTTTCTCAAACACCATGTAGTGCGAGAAATGCAACGGAGGCGATCGAGTCTTGTGGGGAAAAGTGCGCAAACCTCTGCAGAGTGTACAAACTAATCATGATTAGCCGTGTCCCCGATTATGGACAACTTGAGTATCTAGTACTTGAATATCATGTGAATCTCAATATGTTACTTCTAATTAATATTGTTGGGTTTTTAATTGTTCACTTAATTGGGATTGAGAATGCTGTCAACCATTCTCAATGTTTCACAACCACCATGATAGTTAAATAAATTTATTCCTTTGCAGTAGGGAAAAACTGGCTTTACGCAAAACTATAACCATAGAGCCTTCCACCAGCCATATATGCATATAGTATAGCTGTTTCATTCCATTACTCTCTATGTGTTACATTGCCAGCATATTCCATGTGCTGACCCGTTTTCGGGCTGCAACTTTCATGTTGCAGACTTTTTAGACGACGAGTAAGGTGCTTTTAGGTCGTGGTTCTATACTCAGTGATGCCGTTGGAGTTGATGGACCCATTTATCTTCCAAGTCTTCCGCTGTTATCGACACTAGATGGCCTTAAGCCATATTTATTGTAATAAGTTCTCTTTGAGACAACGATGTAATAAGTGTGTGATTGCCGCTCTGCTATAAATCCTTCGATGTACTGTGTGGTGTCAGCATTACTGATCTAGGGATGACACCTGAGCACAGAGCACTTGATCCATTCGGGTCGGGTCGCGACAGAGAATGGTATCAGAGCACACGCTGACTGTAGGACACGACCACTAAGTTAAAGCCATAGACCACCATTCTCTTCTCATTTTCTAACTCCTCATCTTTTCTACCCTTTTAGGATGACGAACGTGAAGATTAAGTACGCTCAACCGGATGAAGGCACACCTTTTGGATTTCACCTGAAGGAAGTCACCAAGTACCTGAACATTGGATTACCAAGCTTCACGGGAACCTTCAATGCCACTCTGCCTGAAGAGGAGCGCTGGAAAATTCAAGCTCATGTTCCGGGAAGAACATTCACGCCAATCACGAAACCCATAGATAGTGTTTTCAATGCACCAACCTGGAGTCCGGGAAGGAGCATGGCAGCTCATATCACCATGGGACGCATTGGAGAAGTTTATCAAGAAGACCTCAAGGACACTATCTACCAGATTTGCGGACGCCGAGATGAACAATGGGAGTTAGTCAGCACCAAGAAGGATAGATCCATTGCATCTTTCATCCAGGAGTTAAACCAGCATATTCGCCGCCACGAGAACCAGATGTGCAATGATATGATAGAGTTGAAGAATGCGATGGCAAGGATCATCGAACTAGAAGGAGAACTGAAGTCTACACGCAAGGACTACATGGACGAGATCGTAGCTCTAGCAAGACACAATAACGATCTTAAGCAGGAGATTGAAGAACTCAAGAGGAAGTTAGCATCCAAGGAGGAGGACGAGTACGTTGCATGTCCGGACAACTACATCATCATCGACGACACCGATTCGGATCCAAGTGAACCCGACTTTGAAGACGAAGCTGGAGCAGATATCATGGAGTCTTCCACCGGTTCAAATTTCTAGATGACCACCAGATAGTAGTAGTATTCCCCCATGTAAACATTATAGTTCGAGCACTTTTGCGATAGTTTTAGACCGATTGTAAGCCCTTGTTTGATTGATTGAGTGATTTTGTGTGCATTTGCTCATGTGCATTGGGGTAGTGTTTTCCCTTTAGACCTCACTCTATTCTCAATTCTCGTCTTTTCTAAACCCTCAGATGCCTCCAACCCAAGCTCTTAGGACACCTATGCTAGTAAGCTCACCAGGAGCAAAGTACATGGCCAGACAAGGATGTTTCCAAGTGCCATTAGGTATAGGAAGGCATGTTTTCCCAACGGATTTAATTATTCTGGAATCCCAAGGTCTGGATGTGATTCTTGGTATGGATTGGCTGTCGATGTATGGAGGAAACATCAATTGTGCTAGTAAGTCAATTTTGCTTACCACACCAGAAGGAAGAAGGATCAAGTATGTATCCCGGCATGTGCCAAACAGGACACAAGTAAACTTCCTAATAGGAGTTGTCCAAGAAGAGGTACCAATGGTAAAGGATTTTCTTGATGTATTTCCTGAGGAATTACCAGGCATGCCACCGGATAGAGACATTGAGTTTTTGATTGAGTTATTGCCAGGTACAGGCCCAATATCGAATCGACCATACCGGATGCCAGCAAAGGATTTGGTAGAAATTAAGAATCAGATTAAGGAGTTATTGGATAAAGGTTACATTTGCCCAAGTTTTTCGCCTTGGGGATCACCCGTACTTCTAGTGGAAAAGAAGGATGGATAATTAAGGATGGTTGTTGATTATCGGGGATTGAATGAAGTAACCATCAAGAATAAGTACCCACTGCCAATGATCAACGATCTGTTTGATCGATTGCAAGGAGCTAAAGTGTTTTCCAAGATCGATTTGCGATCAGGGTACCATCAGTTGAAGATTCGAGAGCAGGACATACCTAAGACAGCATTCACCACGAGATATGGACTGTATGAGTATATCGTTATGTCATTTGGATTGACTAACGCACCTGCCTATTTCATGAACCTGATGAACAAAGTGTTTATGGAGTTTTTGGATAAGTTCGTCGTAGTGTTCATTGATGACATCCTGGTTTATTCAAAGAATGAAGAGGAGCATAAGGAACATTTGCGTTTGGTTTTGGAGAAACTAAGGGAACATCAGTTATATGCCAAATTCAGCAAATGCGAGTTTTGGTTGAAGGAAGTTGGATTCCTCGGACACGTTATATCCGGAGAAGGTATAGCAGTTGACCCCACAAAGGTTGAGACCGTAACCGAATGGAAAGCACCAACAACAGTTGGAGAGATCCGGAGTTTTCTTGGACTCGCAGGATACTACCGGAGATTCATTGAGAACTTTTCAAAGATTGCGAAGCCTATGACGGAGTTGTTGAAGAAGGATACTAAGTTCAAATGGACTGAGGACTGTGAGGCCAGTTTCCAGGAGTTGAAGAAACGTTTGGTCACCTCACCAGTATTGATTTTGCCAGATCAGACCAAGGATTATGAGGTGTATTGTGACGCTTCACGTCGAGGACTTGGAGAAGTGCTTATGCAGGAAGGAAGAGTTGTTTCGTATGCTTCACGGCAACAGAAGCCTCATGAGTTGAATTATGCCACGCATGATTTGGAGTTAGCAGCCGTAGTGCATGCATTGAAAACATGGAGACATTTCCTCATTGGAAATCATTGTGAGGTGTACACGGATCACAAGAGTTTGAAGTACATTTTCACGCAGAAAGAGTTGAACCTCAGACAGAGGAGATGGTTGGAGCTCATCAAGGATTATGACATGAGATTGCATTACCATCCCGGAAAAGCTAATGTAGTAGCTGATGCATTGAGCCGTAAGAGCCATGTCAACACCCTAGTGACGGGAGAAGTATCAAAGGAGTTAGCAGAAAACCTTCGTGAGCTATGTTTGGAAATAGTTCCGAGAGGCTATGTAGCAGCATTGGAGATTCAGTCAACATTGATGGATAAAATCAGAGAAGCGCAGAAATCTGACAAGGAGATTGCTGCTATAAAAGAGAAATTGAGCGAAGGAAAAGCAAAAGGATTTCGTGAGGATGAGCACGACACCCTATGGTTTGAAGACCGTGTTTATGTGCCAAATGACCCGGAGATCAGGAAGTTGATTTTGCAAGAGGCACATGATTCACCGTATTCGATTCACCCAGGGAATACCAAGATGTATTTGGATTTAAAGGAAACATTCTGGTGGACCGGAATGAAGAAGGATATTGCAGCATATGTAGCAGTTTGTGACGTATGTCAGAGAGTAAAGGCAGAACATCAGAAGCCAGCAGGATTGTTACAACCATTTCCGATACCCGAGTGGAAGTGGGTTAAGATAGGCATGGATTTTATCACAGGACTACCCAGGACAAAAGCAGGATACGACTCGATATGGGTAGTAGTTGATCGTTTGATGAAGGTAGCCCATTTCATTCCAGTTAAGACCACTTACACCAGTGCTAAGTTGGCAAAGATATACATGACTAGGATCATTTGTTTGCATGGAGTTCCGAGGAGTATCGTATCAGATAGAGGAACTCAATTTACCTCAAAGTTTTGGAAGCAGTTGCATGAGACTTTAGGAACCAGACTAGAGTTCAGCACAACTTTTCATCCGCAGACAGATGGACAGACCGAGAGAGTCAATCAGACTTTGGAAGATATGCTAAGAGCTTGTGCACTAGATTATGGATCTAGTTGGGACGATAACTTGCCGTATGCGGAGTTTTCTTATAACAACAGTTACCAAACCAGTTTGAAGATGGCACCTTTCGAAGCTTTATATGGAAGGAGGTGCAGGACACCGTTGTCATGGGACGAAGTTGGAGACCGTCAATTCTTTGGACCAGATTTGATTAAGCAGTCTGAACGGAAAGTTAAGTTGATTCGTGATAGGCTCAAGGTAGCCCAGTCCAGGCAGAAGAGCTACGCAGATTCTAAACGCAAGGAGACAGTTTACGAAACCGGAGACAGAGTTTATCTTCGAGTATCCCCACTTCGAGGAGTTAAGCGCTTTGGAGTTAAGGGAAAGTTAGCGCCGCGTTTCGTTGGACCGTATAAGATCTTGCAACGTATGGGAGAAGTCGCTTATAAGTTGGAATTACCAGAGGGACTGTCAGGAGTTCATGATGTATTCCATGTTTCTCAACTGAAGAAATGTCACGCCGAGATGGCAGAGGTACCGCTAAGAGATACAGTACCAGTCGAAGTGATTCAGTTGAAGGACGACTTAACGTATGAGGAGAAGCCAGTCAAGATTCTCGAGTTTGCCAGCAGAGTTACTCGCAGCAAGGTTATCAAGTTTTGCAAAGTACAGTGGAACCACCATTCAGAGGATGAAGCCACCTGGGGGAGAGAAGAAGATTTGCTCAAAGACCACCCTCACCTATTTTCTAGCCAACCCGAATCTCGAGGGCGAGATTCATCTTAAGGGGGGTAGGTTTGTAACATCCCAAATTTTCAATTTGGAATGTTATACATTAGATCATCATGCATAGCATATTTTTCTTGCATTTTGGTTGATCCTAGAAATTTCACGCAACTCAAGGACCCTCGGAGAGAGTTGGAGATTTCGTTATTTTCATATTTGAGAGTTTTCTCGAATTTGAAAAGAGGATCATTTGATTTATTTATTTCATCTTCAATAATTTTTCCGGTGTCAAAACATATGAGAGAGGGAATAATATGGCTTTCCCAAAGTTAGGAAAAATGAAGATTTAATAAATAGATCAAATTTTGTTTTCCGGTGTTTTGTTTGCTTTTTCTTTGGATAGGGAAAAATGCGTGTTTTCAAAAAAATGCATTTTAGGTCCGGAGTAAAGTTCATTTTGTTCGACTCATTTTTAGGAGTTGGGGAAATTTTACTTTAGAATTTTTGGAGCCTGTTTAGATTTTCTTTTCTGTGTTTTTCTGCGTGCGAAACCGTTTTAAAAAAAAACCCGCAGGCCAGCCGGGCCAAAGGCCCAGCCAGCCGCCGCTGCGCCCCAGCCCCAGCGCGCGCGCCGTGCGCCAGGCAAGGCAAGCGCCAGCCGCCGCCGCCTCTTGCTCTAGCCGAGTCCGGCTAGGGTTAGCCCCTCCCCTTTCCTTTGTTCTGTTTTCCTTTTTTCTTCTAGGACTCTTTTTCCTACTCTATTTCTTGTCCCCTACCCCAAGAAACCCCCTCCCCTCCCCAATATAAATACCCCAACCCCCCTCTAAACCCATCAAATCAAACCCCGCGCCCTATACCGCCACCGCGCCACCCCACACATGCCGCCGCCGCACCTTGCCCACGTCGCCGCCGCCGCACCTTGCCCACGCCGCCGCCCTACGCCACGATGCCGGAGCCCCTCGCCGGAGACCTCGCCGGAGGTTGCCCCGCGTCTCTTTTCCTCGGATCGTTTTCTTCTAATCGTTCCGATTCTTTTCTTCTCTTCCGATTCGTTTTCTTTCCGGTTCTTCTCTAAACCGTTCCGGTTTTCTAGATCGGTTTTTGTTTCAGTTTTCTTCCGAAACCCTAGATCGGATTCGTTTTCTTTTCCGATTTAGTTGCCTTTGGACTGTTCGCCGGACCATTCGTCCTAACGAACGTGATCACCGGATTCTTCAAGGTTAACGAACGTCCGTTCGTTTAACCGTTCTTCTTTTTCTTTTCGTCGGATTTATTCCGCGTTCCTTTCCGATCGTGATCTCAGATCCGATCTTCGTTCTAGTTTATCTTCTCGCCCGTTTATCGGAATCAGGTGATTCAAGCACCTGGAGTTTCGTTTCGAAACTGCCGTTCCGTCTAATCAACTTAAAGAAGTTTTTGCCCCGGTAAAATTTGACCTAGATTCAACTTGCTAGAACCGAGTTGTTTTCTTCCGCCGTTTGTTTTCCGTTTCTTTGTTCGGTTCGTTCTTTCTTTGCAACCGGAGTTCTTAAGTTGAACCTTCTGGTTCGTTCTCTTGTTCGAGTTTTACCTGTGCATTAGATGAGTACTTATTGTGTGCTTGTTGTTTGTCTGCGATAGATCACCCGGATTGCGCCGCTTGTTACTTCGAAACCCTAGGACTCGCGGATCATCAGCAAGGCAAGTAACACTTTGATCATACCTTTTCTACAACCCATGTTTTATTGCATTAGATCAATCCTCTCACATTGCATGATTAGGATCTAATTAAATTGTGGGATGGGAAGTAGATGAGGTAGTACCTATTACCTGTATTATTATGAAACCTTTGGGAGTTACTTCTACGTTTGCTTATTATGCCATGCTGTGCTAGTAGACATGGATTGGGTGAGTGATATCCATGACAGATGTGAGTTGATAATTTTAATGGTTTATCTAAGGTGGCCACTTAAACACACATCTGGGTGGATTGAGGCACCTGATGTCTATCAGGACTTGCCTGTTTTATTTTGGACCGCCACCCAGGCTCAAAGGGATCATAAGATCTTTCATGCTAGAAACTTTCGTGTGCAGCCACAAGCCATTATGGGCTCTGGCATAGTTGACTAAGTTGTGCGAACTCTTACAGTGGTAGACTAGCAGATGTAGGGGTTGTAGGTGGTACGGTCTACCCGATCATAAGGTGCTAGCGCTTCTGAAAGACTATGTCTCGGTCATCCGTTTCTCAAACACCATGTAGTGCGAGAAATCCAACGGAGGCGATCGAGTCTTGTGGGGAAAAGTGCGCAAACCTCTGCAGAGTGTACAAACTAATCATGATTAGCCGTGTCCCCGGTTATGGACAACTTGAGTATCTAGTACTTGAATATCATGTGAATCTCAACATGTTACTTCTAATTAATATTGTTGGGTTTTTAATTGTTCACTTAATTGGGATTGAGAATGCTGTCAACCATTCTCAGTGTTTCACAACCACCATGATAGTTAAATAAATTTATTCCTTTGCAGTAGGGAAAAACTGGCTTTACGCAAAACTGTAACCATAGAGCCTTCCACCAGCCATATATGCGTATAGTATAGCTGTTTCATTCCATTACTCTCTATGTGTTACATTGCCAGCATATTCCATGTGCTGACCCGTTTTCGGGCTGCAACTTTCATGTTGCAGACTTTTCAGACAACGAGTAAGGTGCTTTTAGGTCGTGGTTCTATACTCAGTGATGCCGTTGGAGTTGATGGACCCATTTATCTTCCAAGTCTTCCGCTGTTATCGACACTAGATGGCCTTAAGCCATATTTATTGTAATAAGTTCTCTTTGAGACAACGATTTAATAAGTGTGTGATTACCACTCTGCTATAAATCATTCGATGTACTGTGTGGTGTCAGCATTACTGATCCAGGGATGACACCTGAGCACAGAGCACTTGATCCATTCGGGTCGGGTCGCGACATTATACTTTCTGTAAACCAAATGCAAACTAAGCCATTTGACTCTTTTTTACTATTGTATTGTATTAGTGTAATTTTTTTACTAAGATTGTTTCTGAGAGCGTTGCCTAATTTTACTCTCTCTAGATTTTTCGTCTGTTTTTTCTGTCGCGCAAACTTTTGGTTGCCGTTATCTATTCAGATTAGAACACTAGTAGTCTTCTATTGCTTTATTTTTGGCCAAAAAATTTCTTACAAATTGATAGAGATGAGTGTCTAACTCACAAAATCAATAGTGAGGACTAGATTGGGGGTATACCACACTTAAAGTCGGAACTTACATATACTACGACTAAGCTTAAATCTAGTAGTACTAGTATCTACATGATCTTTGACAAAAAAAGTTATTGAAATATACCCCCGATAAGTTCTGTATAAATATCACGATAATTTAGTCACCACAGATATGATAACTTACGTGCAAACATCATGGTAACTTTGACCCAGAGGAAAAAAATTGTTGAAACATACTCCGGTAATTTCTATGTAAAAATCATGGTAATATACACATCTTACACTAGATAACTTATGTACAAACACCGCGATAACTTTTGATCTAATAAAAATGTCGTTGAAAACATATTCCGGTAACTTCTATGATAATGGCATCGTAATTTGTGCATCGGGGCCCGTCAACTTACATATAAATATCATGGTAACTGTGAGCAAGGGTGAAAAAACTATTGAAACATCTCCCCGGTAATTTATGTGTAAACAACCCGGTATTTTCTACATGGAAACATTGATAACTTAGGCACAAACACTACGACAACTTTGACCTAAAGGAAAAAAGTTGTCAAAAATGTACCCTGGTGACTTTTGTATAAACATCATGATAATAACACATCATATACATGATAATTTAGGTAGAAACACCATGATAACTTGAACTCCGAGAAAAAAATTGTTGAAAAATATAAGCTCGATAACATTAGTGTGAATATCATGGTAATACAAGCAGTGCATACCTAATACTTAGGTGAACCGCCCGGGGGAGGGGGGTATTTGTTGATAATTTTATTTCAGATACTTTGTGTGTGTATTATACACACAATAAAGTTGATAACTCGCTACAAACCCCACGATAACTTTTGACCCTGGGATAAAAAATTGTTGAAAACATAACCCTGATAACTTGTGTGTAAATAACATGGTAATGTACGTACAACAGAGCAGATAGCTTACTTAATCCAGATGTGGTAACTTTTTTTACCAAGGAAAAATGTTGTTAAAATATATCTCCCAACAACTCACATGTAAAAAACATGACAATACGCGCAAACATCATAATCACTTTTTGACCCTGTGATAGAAATTTGTTGAAAACATACGCCGGAAAACTTTTGTGTAAATGACACGGTAACTTATGTATGACAGACGTGATAACTTACATAGCCCAAATGTGGCAAGTTTTGGTCCCAAAAAAAGTCATCAGAACATATCAACATGGGATCTAATTTCGAAGATCTCGTCGAGACGTTTTTTTGTGAAGATGATTTTTCAATCGGTGCGACGGTTTGAGCTACAAAACATTTTAAAGTTTGAAAAAGGAAAGAATCTAGGATGACATCAGTTTTTCGTCCTTTAATGCATAGATGCATGTAATTAGAGGGAGAAGTGCACGTGAAAAGAAAATTAATCATTCTAATGCATGCATGTACATAATTAGAGTGAAATAAGAATTGTTCTTGCCTATCGCTAAAATCCGAACATTTGGTAGTTATTAAAGTCCTAATTTTAATGTAATTCTTCTTAATTGTGGTATGAATATTCAGATCCGAAAGATTCAAGACAAAAGTTCATATTGACATAAAAAATAATAATACTTCAAGCATACTAACAAAGCAATTATGTCCTCTCAAAATAACATGGCTAAAGAAAGTTATCCCTACAAAATCATATAGTCTGGCTATGCTCTATCTTCACCACACAACATATTTAAATCATGCACAACCCCGATGACAAGCCAAGCAATTGTTTCATACTTTTTACATTCTCAAAACTTTTTCAGTCTTCACACAATACATGAGCGTGAGCCATGGATATAGCACTATAGGTGGAATAGAGTGGTGGTTGTGGAGAAGACAAAAAGGGGAAGATAGTCTCACATCAACTAGGCGTATCAACGGGCTATGAAGATGCCCATCAATAGATATCAATGTGAGTGAGTAGGGATTGCCATGCAACGGATGCACTAGAGCTATAAGTATATGAAAGCTCAAAAAGAAACTAAGTGGGTGTGCATCCAACTTGCTTGCTCATGAAGACCTAGGGCAATTTGAGGAAGCCCATCATTGGAATATACAAGCCAAGTTCTATAATGAAAGATTCCCACTAGTATATGAAAGTGATAACATGAGAGACTCTCTACTATGAAGATCATGGTGCTACTTTGAAGCACAAGTGTGGTACAAGGATAGTAACATTGTCCCTTCTCTCTTTTTCTCTCATTTTTTTATTTGGGCATTTTCTTTTTTTTATGGCCTCTTTTCCTTTTTTATTTTTTTTATTTTTCGTCTGGAGTCTCATCCCGACTTGTGGGGGAATCATAGTCTCCATCATCCTTTCCTCACTGGGACAATGCTCTAATAATGATGATCATCACACTTTTATTTTTCTTACAACTCAACAATTACAACTCGATACTTAGAACAAAATATGACTCTATGTGAATGCCTCCGGCGGTGTGCCAGGATATGCAATGACTCATGAGTAACATGTATGAAAGAATTATGAATGGTGGCTTCATTTGCCACAAATACGATGTCGACTACATGATCATGCTAAGCAATATGACAATGATGGAGGGTGTCATAATAAACGGAACGGTGGAAAGTTGCATGGCAATATATCTCGGAATGGCTATGGAAATGCCATAATAGGTAGGTATGGTGGCTGTTTTGAGGAAGGTATATGGTGGGTGTATGATACCGGTGAAAGGTGCGTGGTATTTAGAGAGGCTAGCAAAGGTGGAAGGGTGAGAGTGCGTATAATCCATGGACTCAACATTAGTCATAAAGAACTCATATACTTATTGAGAAAATCTACAAGTTATCAAAGTAAAGTATTACGCGCATGCTCCTAGGGGGATAGATTGGTAGGAAAAGACCATCGCTCGTCCCCGACCGCCACTCATAAGAAAGACAATCAATAAATAAATCATGCTCCGACTTCATCACATAATGGTTCACCATATGTGCATGCTACGGGAATCACAAACTTCAACACAAGTATTTCTCAAATTCACAACTACACAACTAGCATGACTTTAATATCACCATCTCTATATCTCAAAATAATTATCAAGTATCAAACTTATCATAGTATTCAACACACTCATAAGAAAGTTTTATTATTAATCTTGTATACCAAGCATATTAAGATTATATGAAAATTACCATGGTATTTAAGACTCACAAAATAATCTAAGTGAAGCATGAGAGATCAATAGTTTCTATAAAACAAATCCACCACCGTGCTCTAAAAGGATATAAGTGAAGTACTAGAGCAAAATTATATAACTCAAAAGATATAAGCGAAGCACATAGAGTATTCTAACAAATTATAAATCATGTATGGCTCTCTCAAAAGGTGTGTACAGCAAGGATGATTGTGGTAAACTAACATGCAAAAGACTCAAATCATACAAGACGCTCCAAGCAAAACACATATCATGTGGTAAATAAATATATAGCTCCAAGTAAAGTTACCGATAGAAGTAGACAAAAGAGGGGATGCCTTCCGGGGCATCCCCAAGCTTTGGCTTTTAGGTGTCCTTAGATCATCTTGGGGGTGCCATGGGCATCCCCAAGCTTAGGCTCTTGCCACTCCTTGTTCCATAATCCATCAAATCTTTACCCAAAACTTGAAAACTTCACAACACAAAACTTAAAGTAGAAAATCTCGTGAGCTCCGTTAGCGAAAGAAAACAAAAGATCACTTCAAGGTACTGTAATGAACTCATTATTTATTTATATTGGTGTTATACCTACTGTATTAAAACTTCTCTATGGTTTATAAACTATTTTACTAGCCATAGATTCATCAAAATAAGCAAACAACACACGAAAAACAGAATCTGTCAAAAACAGAACAGTCTGTAGTAATCTGTAGCTAGCGCAAGATCTGGAACCCCAAAAATTCTAAAATGAATTTATGGACGTGAGGAATTTATCTATTAATCATCTGCAAAAAGAATTAACTAAATAGCACTTTCCAAATAAAAATGTCAGCAGTTCTCGTGAGCGCTAAAGTTTCTGTTTTTTACAGCAAGTTCAACAAGACTTTCCCCAAGTCTTCCCAATGGTTCTACTTGGCCCAAACACTAATTAAACACAAAAAACACAACCAAAACAAAGGATAGATAAATTATTTATTACTAAACAGGAGCAAAAGGCAAGGAATAAAAATAAAATTGGGTTGCCTCTGCTACCTCTTGAGCACTGCGTTGGTTTTCCCCGAAGAGGAAGGGATGATGCAGCAAAGTAGCGTAAGTATTTCCCTCAGTTTTTGAGAACCAAGGTATCAATCCAGTAGGAGGCTACGCGTGAGTCCCTCGTACCTGCACAAAACAAATAAATCCTCGCAACCAACGCAAATGGGGGTTGTCAATCCCTATGAGGCCACTTACGAGAGTGAGATATGATAAAGATAATATTTTTGGTATTTTTATAATAAAGATGCAAAGTAAAATAAAGGCAAAGTAAATAGCAAAGTAGTAGGAGATCAATATGATAAAGATAGACCCGGGGGCCATAGGTTTCACTAGTGGCTTCTCTCGAGAGCATAAGTATTCTACGGTGGGTGAACAAATTACTGTTGAGCAATTGACAGAATTGAGCATAGTTATGAGAATATCTAAGCATGATCATGTATATAGGCATCACGTCCGAGACAAGTAGACCGACTCCTGCCTGCATCTACTACTATTACTCCACTCATCGACCGCTATCCAGCATGCATCTAGAGTATTAAGTTAAAAACAGAGTAACGCCTTAAGAAAGATGACATGATGTAGAGGGATAAACTCATGCAGTATGAACAAAACCCCATCTTGTTATCCTCTATGGCAACAATACAATATGTGCCTTGCTGCCCTTACTGTCACCGGGAAAGGACACCGCAAGATTGAACCCAAAGCTAAGCACTTCTCCCATTGCAAGAAAGATCAATCTAGTAGGCCAAACCAAACTGATAATTCGAAGAGACTTGCAGAGATAACCAATCATACATAAAAGAATTCAGAGAAGATTTAAATATCGTTCATAGATAAACTTGATCATAAACCCACAATTCATCGGTCTCAACAAACACACTGCAAAAAGAAGATTACATCGAATAGATCTCCACAAGAGAGGGGGAGAACATTGTATTGAGATCCAAAAAGAGAGAAGAAGCCATCTAGCTACTAACTATGGACCCGTAGGTCTGAGGTAAACTACTCACACTTCATCGGAGGGGCTATGGTGTTGATGTAGATGCCCTCCATGATCGATGCCCCCTCCGGCGGAGCTCCGGAACAAGCCCCAAGATGGGATCTCATGGATACAGAAAGTTACGGCGGTGGAATTAGGGTTTTGGCTCCTGCTCTGATCATTTGGGGGTACGTGGATATGTATAGGAGGAAGAAGTATGTCGGTGGAGCAACAGGGGGCCCACGAGGGTGGGGGCGCGCCCCCTACCTCGTGGCCTCTTGTTACATGCCTTGACGTAGGCTCCAAGTCTCCCGGGTTTTATCTGTTGAGAAAATCACATTCCCGAAGGTTTCATTCCGATTGGAGTCCGTTTGATATTCCTTTTCTTCGAAACCCTAAAACAGGCAAAAAACAGCAATTCTGGGTTGGGCCTCCGGTTAATAGGTTAGTCCCAAAAATAATATAAAAGTGGATAATAAAGCCCAATAATGTCTAAAACAATAGATAATATAGCATGGAGCAATCAAAAATTATAGATACGTTGGAGATGTATCAAGCATCCCCAAGCTTAATTCATGCTCGTCCTTGAGTAGGTAAATGATAAAAATAGAATTTTTGATGCGGTGTGCTACTTGGCATAATTTTAATGTAATTCTTCTTAAGTGTGGTATGAATATTCAGATCCGAAAGATTCAAGACAAAAGTTCATATTGACATAAAAATAATAATACTTCAAGCATACTAACTAAGCAATTATGTCTTCTCAAAATAACATGGCCAAAGAAAGTTCATCCCTACAAAATCATATGGTTTAGTCATGTTTCATTTTCGTCACACAAGAATGCTCTCATCATGCACAACCCCGATGACAAGCCAAGCAATTGTTTCATACTTTAGTAATCTCAAACCTATAAACTTTCAGACAATATATGAGCGCGAGCCATGGACATAGCACTATGGGTGGAATAGAATATAATGAGGGGGGTTATGTGGAGAAGACAAAAAAGGAGATAGTCTCACATCAATGAGGCTAATAATTGGGCTATGGAGATGCCCACCGATTGATGTTAATGAAAGGAGTAGAGATTGCCATGCAACGGATGCACTAGAGCTATAGATATATAAAAGCTCAACAAAAGAAACTAGTGGGTGTGCATCCAACTTGCTTGCTCACAAAGACCTAGGGAACTTGAGGAGGCTCATTGTTGGAATATACAAGCCAAGTTCTATAATGAAAATTCCCACTAGTATATGAAAGTGACAAAACAAGAGACTCTCTATCATGAAGATTAGGGTGCTACTTTGAAGCACAAGTGTGGCAAAGGATAGTAACATTGTCCCTTCTCTCTTTTTCTCTCATTTTTTGGGGCCTTCTCTTTTTTATGGCCTTTCTCCTTTTTTATATTCCTCACTTGGGACAATGCTCTAGAAAATGATGATCATCACACTTATATCTATTTACAACTCAATGATTACAACTCGATACTAGAACAAAAGATGACTCTATATGAATGCCTCTGGCGGTGTACCGGGATATGCAATGGACCAAGAGTGACATGTATGAAAGAATTATGAACGGTGGCTTTGCCACAAATACTATGTCAACTACATGATCATGCTAAGCAATATGACAATAATGAATGTGTCATGATGAACGGAATGATGGAAAGTTGCATGGCAATATATCTCGGAATGTCTATGGAAATGCCATAATAGGTACGTATGGTGGCTGTTTTGAGGAAGATATAAGGAGGTTTATGTGTGCAAGAGCGTATCATATCACGGGGTTTGGATGCACCGGCGAAGTTTGCGCCAACTCTCAATGTGAGAAAGGGAAATGCACGGTACCGAAGAGGCTAGCAAGGATGGAAGTGTGTGAGTGTGTATAACCCATGGACTCAACATTAGTCATAAAGAACTCACATACTTATTGCAAAAATCTACAAGTCATCAAAAACCTCGGTACTACGTGCATGCTCCTAAGGTGATAGATTGGTAGGAAAAGACCATTGCTCGTCCCCGACCGCCACTCATAAGGAAGACAATCAAATAACACCTCATGTTTCAAATTTGTTGCATAACGTTTACCATACATGCATGCTACGGGACTTGCAAACCTCAACACAAGTATTTCTCAATTTCACAACTACTCAACTAGCACGACTATGATATTATTACCTCCATATCTCAAAACAATTATCAAGCATCAAACTTCTCTTAGTATTCAAAACACTCTTAAGAAAATTTTACTAACTTTGAATACCTAGCATATTAGGATTTTAAGAAAATTACCATGCTATTAAGACTCTCAAAATAATCTAAGTGAAGCATGAGAGATCAATAGTTTCTATAAAACAAATCCACCACCGTGCTCTAAAAGATATAAGTGAAGTACTAGAGCAAAATTATATAACTCAAAAGATATAAGCGAAGCACATAGAGTATTCTAACAAATTCCAAATCATGTATGGCTCTCTCAAAAGGTGTGTAAAGCAAGGATGATTGGGTAAACTAACAAGCAAAGAATCAAATCATACAAGACGCTCCAAGCAAAACACATATCATGTGGCGAATAAAAATATAGCTCCAAGTAAAGTTACCGATAGAAGTAGACGAAAGAGGGGAAGCCTTCCGGGGCATTCCCAAGCTTTGGCTTTTAGGTGTCCTTATATTATCTTGGAGGTGACATGGGAATCCCCAAGCTTAGGCTCTTTCCACTCCTTGTTCCATAATCCATCAAATCTTTACCCAAAACTTGAAAACTTCACAACACAAAACTTAAAGTAGAAAATCTTGTGAGCTCCGTTAGCGAAAGAAAACAAAAGACAACTTCAAGGTAATGTAATGAACTCATTCTTTATTTATATTGGTGTTATACCTACTGTATTCCAACTTCTCTATGGTTTATAAACTATTTTACGAGCCATAGATTCATCAAAATAAGCAAACAACACAGGAAAAACAGAATCTGTCAAAAACAGAACAGTCTGTAGTAATATGTAGCTAGCGCAAGATGTGGAAACCCAAAAATTCTAAAATAAACTGATGGAAGTGAGGAATTTATCTATTAATCATATTCAAAAAGAATTAACTAAATATCACTTTCCAAATAAAAATGGTAGTAGTTCTCGTGAGCGCTAAAGTTTCTGTTTTTTTACAGCAAGTTCAACAAGACTTCCCGCAAGTCTTCCCAACGGTTCTACTTGGCACAAACACTAATTAAACACAAAATACACAACCAAAAAAGAGGCTAGATAAATTATTTATTACTAAACAGGAGCAAAAAGCAAGGAATAAAAATAAAATTGGGTTGCCTCCCAACAAGCGCTATCATTTAACGCCCCTAGCTAGGCATTGATAATTTCAATGATGCTCATATGAAAGACAATAATTGAAGCACAAAGAGAGCATCATAAAACATGTGACAAACACATCTAATTCTAACATACTTCCTATGCATAGGCATCTTATAGGCAAACAAATTATCATGGCAAGCAAAAACTAGCATATGTAGGGAAGAGGAAAGAAACAATAGTAATCTCAACATAACGAGAGGTAATTTAGTAACATGAAAATTTCTACCACCATATTTTCCTCTCTCATAATAATTGTATGTGGGGTCATAAGAAAATTCAACAAAATAGCTATCACATAAAATATTTTCAACACGATCCACATGCATGCAAAGTTGACACTCTTCTGAAATAGTGGGATTAATATTATCTAAAGTCATGACCTTTCCAAACCCACTTTTATCAAAAACTTCATAAGATTGAATATTCTCCAAATATGTGGGATCTAAAGTTGACACTATTCCAAACCCACTTTCAATCATATTGCAAACACTATTATCAATCTCATATTCATCATGGGGCTTAAATAAATTTTCAAGATCAAAAGAAGAATCACCCCAATCATGATCATTGCAACAAATAGTAGTCATAGCAAAACTAGCATCCCCAAGCTTAGGGTTTTGCATATCATTAACACAATTGACATTAAGAGAATTTATAATAACATCATTGCAATCATGCTTTTCATTGAAGGAACTATCAAGTATGGGTGCAATAGCAACGATCTCATGTTTAACATAAGGAACTATAGCAAATTCATCTTCATAAATATTGGCATCATGGCCACAAGAATAGCAAGCATCATGTTCATCAAGGGATATTTCAACCAAATCATCGGAATCATCATTATCTATAGATTCATGCATATCATTATTTTCTTCCAAAGCAACGGTCATTCTTTCAATAAATTCTTGGACATAGACATTATGAGCAAACTTTTCATTGCAATATTTAAGTATGACGGAATTTTCAGATTTATTGAGAGTAAAATCATACTTTTCAATCAAAGAAGCAACTTCATGAGTACCCTTAAAAACGACAAATTCTTCAATTTTTTCGATATCATAGTAACTATAAACACCCTTTGCATAAGAAGATAAGATTTCATTATCATTGAACTCACATAGGTAGGGAAGGTGTTTTTTAGGGTTCTTAGAGCAACAAGTAAAATCACAAATTTCACAAAGATTCCAAGCATAGCATAGCAAACTATTTATATGATACCATAAGAGCTTCCCTTTTTCAGACAAACCATGATGCACAAACTGAGCATGCTCATCTAAAGATTTCCCATCAACTAGGCTAGTTGGGGATTCAACACGAGCGCATAAGGATCAAAGATGATCCAAGTAGAACACTTTAAGTGGATCCATAAAAATAGATTATTGGCAAGCAAAGATGCAAGCAAATGGAAGGCACATGGTAACACAAGCAAACAAGCAAAAGAGGCAAATAGAGAAATAGAGGGAGGATAGAGAGAGATAGAGAGAGGGCGAGTAAAACGGCAAGGGTGAAGTGGGGGAGAGGAAAACGAGAGGCAAATGGCAAATAATGTAATGCGGGAGATAAGGGTATGTGATGGGTACTTCGTATGTTGACTTTTGCATAGACCTCCCCGGCAACGGCGCCAGAAATCCTTCTTGCTACCTCTTGAGCATTGCGTTGGTTTTCCCCGAAGAGGAAGGGATGATGTAGCAAAGTAGCGTAAGTATTTCCCTCAGTTTTTGAGAACCAAGGTATCAATCCAGTAGGAGGCTACGCGCGAGTCCCTCGTACCTGCACAAAACAAATAAATCCTCGCAACCAACGCAAATAGGGGTTGTCAATCCCTATGAGGCCACTTACGAGAGTGATATATGATAAAGATAATATTTTTGCTATTTTTATGATAAAGATGCAAAGTAAAATAAAGGCAAAGTAAATAGCAAAGTAGTAGGAGATCAATATGATAAAGATAGACCCGGGGGCCATAGGTTTCACTAGTGGCTTCTCTCGAGAGCATAAGTATTCTACGATGGGTGAACAAATTACTGTTGAGCAATTGACAGAATTGAGCATAGTTATGAGAATATCTAGGCATGATCATGTATATAGGCATCACGTCCGAGACAAGTAGACCGACTCCTGCCTACATCGACTACTATTACTCCACTCATCGACCGCTATCCAGCATGCATCTAGAGTATTAAGTTAAAAACAGAGTAACGCCTTAAGCAAGATGACATGATGTAGAGGCATAGACTCATGCAATATGAAGAAAACCCCATCTTGTTATCCTCGATGGCAACATTACAATACGTGCCTTGCTGCCCTTACTGTCACCGGGAAAGGACACCGCAAGATTGAACCCAAAGCTAAGCAATTCTCCCATTGCAAGAAAGATCAATCTAGTAGGCCAAACCAAACTGACAATTTGAAGAGACTTGCAAAGATAACCAATCATACATAAAAGAATTCAGAGAAGATTCAAATATTGTTCATAGATAAACTTGATCATAAACCCACAATTCATCGATCTCAACAAACACACCGCAAAAACAAGATTACATCCAATAGATCTCCACAAGAGAGGGGGAGAACATTGTATTGAGATCCAAAAAGAGAGAAGAAGCCATCTAGCTACTAACTATGGACCCGTAGGTCTGAGGTAAACACTCACACTTCATCGGAGGGGCTATGGTGTTGATGTAGAAGCCCTCCGTGATCGATGCCCCCTTCGGCGAAGCTCCGGAACATGCCCCAAGATGGGATCTCGTGGATACAGAAAGTTACGTCGGTGGAATTAGGGTTTTGGATCCTACTCTGATCATTTGGGGGTACGTGGATATATATAGGAGGAAGAAGTACGTAGGTGGAGCAGCAAGGGGCCCACGAGGGTGGGGGCGCGCCTGGTAGGGTAGGGCGCGCCACCTACCTCGTGGCCTCCTGTTACGTGCCTTGACGTAGGGTCCAAGTCTCTCGGGTCTTATCTTTTGAGAAAATCACGTTCCCGAAGGTTTCATTCCGTTTGGAGTCCGTTTGATATTCCTTTTCTTTGAAACCCTAAAACAGGCAAAAAACAGCAATTCTAGGCTGGGCCTCCGGTTAATAGGTTAGTCCCAAAAATAATATAGAAGTGGATAATAAAGCCCAATAATGTATAAAACAGTAGATAATATGCATGGAGCAATCAAAAATTATAGATAGGTTGGAGACGTATCAACCTCCCAACAAGCATTATCGTTTAACGCCCCTAGCTAGGCATAACAAGCAAGAATAGATCTAGGTATTGCCATCTTTGGTAGGCAATCCATAAGTGGCTCTCATAATAGATTCATAAGGTAATTTAATTTTCTTTCTAGGAAAGTGTTCCATGCCTTTCCTTAATGGAAATTGGAATCTAATATTTCCTTCCTTCATATCAATAATTGCACCAATCGTTCTAAGGAAAGGTCTATCAAGTATAATAGGACATGAAGGATTGCAATCTATGTGAAGAACAATAAAATCTACGGGCACATAATTCCTATTTGCAACAATAAGAACATCATTAATTCTTCCCATAGGTTTCTTAATAGTGGAATCCGCAAGGTGCAAGTTTAGAGAGCAATCATCAAAATCACGGAAACCTAACAAATCACACAAAGTCTTTGGAATCGTGGAAACGCTAGCACCCAAATCACATAAAGCATAGCATTCATGATCTTTAATTTTAATTTTAATAGTTGGTTCCCACTCATCATAAAGTTTTCTAGGGATAGAAACTTCCAATTCAAGTTTTTCTTCATAAGATTGCATCAAGGCATCAACGATATGTTTAGTAAACGCTTTATTTTGACTATAAGCATGAGGAGAATTTAGCATGGATTTTAACAAGGAAATACAATCAATCAAATATCGATTTTCATAGTTAAATTCCTTGAAATCCAGAATAGTGGGTTTAGCGACATCTAGGGTTTTAATTTCTTCAATCCCACTTTTATCAAATTTAGCATCAAGATCAACTAATTCCAAATTCTTGGAACGCCTTCTAGGTAAAGGTGGATGATATTCCATCCCATCATTATCAAGATTCATATTGCAAAACAAAGATATAATAGGGGACACATCAATAACTTTTATATCTTCATCTTTATTCTCATAGGAACTAGAAGAACACGCTCTTATAAAGGCATCTTTCTTAGCACGCATCCTAGTGGTTATTTATTTGCACTCATCAATGGAAATTCTCATGGCTTTGAGAGACTCATTGATATCATGCTTAGGTGGAATATATCTAAGTTTCAAAGAATCAACATCAAGAGCAATTCTATCAACGTTCCTAGCCAAATCATCAATCTTAAGCATTTTTTCTTCAATCATAGCGTTAAAATTCTTTTGCGAAGTAATAAATTCTTTAATATTAGATTCAAAACCAGAGGGCATCTTATTATAACTTCCATAAGAATTGTTGTAGGAATTTCCATAATTATTAGAGGGATTACTATGATAAGGCCTAGGATTGAAATTTCCTCTATACGCGTTGTTACCAAAATTGTTCCTACCAACAAAATTCACATCCATAGATTCATTATTATTCTCAATCAAAGTAGACAAGGGCATATCATTAGGATCAGAAGAAACACTCTTATTAGCAAATAATTTCATAAGTTCATCCATCTTTCCACTCAAAACATTAATTTCTTCTATCGCGTGCGCCTTTTTATTAGTAGATCTTATAGTGTGCCATTGAGAATAATTAACCATAATATTATCTAGGAGTTTAGTAGCTTCTCCTAAAGTGATTTCTATAAAAGTGCCTCCCGTGGCCGAATCTAAAAGATTTCTAGAAGCAAAATTCAATCCGGCATAAAAAATTTGTATGATCATCCACAAATTTAAACCATGAGTAGGGCAATTACGTATCATTAATTTCATTCTCTCCCAAGCTTGTGCAACATGTTCATGATCAAGTTGCTTAAAATTCATAATATCGTTTCTAAGAGAGATGATCTTAGCGGGAGGAAAATACTTAGAGATAAAAGCATCTTTGCACTTATTCCATGAATCAATACTATTTTTAGGCAAAGACGAAAACCAAGCTTTAGCACGATCTCTAAGAGAAAAAGGAAATAGCTTCAATTTAACAATATCATTATACACATCTTTCTTCTTTTGCATGTCACAGAAATCAACGAAGCTATTTAGATGGGTAGCGGCATCTTCACTAGGAAGGCCGGAGAACGGATCTTTCATGACAAGATTCAGCAAAGTAGCATTAATTTCACAAGATTCAGCATCGGTAAGATGAGCAATTGGAGTGCTAATAAAATCATTGTTGTTGGTATTGGTGAAGTCACATAATTTTGTATTATCTTGAGCCATCGTGACAAGCAAGCAGACTAACACACAAGCAAACAAAAAAGCAAACGGGCAAAAAGAGGCAAATAGAGAGGGAGGATAGAGAGAGAGGGCGAATAAAACAGCAAGGGTGAAGCGGGGGAGAGGAAAACGAGAGGCAAATGGCAAATAATGTAATGCGGGAGATAAGGGTATGTGATGGGTACTCGGTATGTTGACTTTTGTGTAGACCTCCCCGGCAACGGCGCCAGAAATCCTTCTTGCTACCTCTTGAGCACTATGTTGGTTTTCCTCGAAGAGGAAGGGATGATGCAGCAAAGTAGCGTAGGTATTTCCCTCAGTTTTGAGAACCAAGGTATCAATCCAGTAGGAGGCTACGCGCGAGTCCCTCGTACCTTCACAAAACAAATAAATCCTTGCAACCAACGCAAATAGGGGTTGTCAATCCCTATAAGGCCACTTACGAGAGTGAGATCTGATAGATATGATAAGATAATATTTTTGGTATTTTTATGATAAAGATGCAAAGTAAAATAAAGGCAAAGGAAATAGCAAAGGAAATAACTAAGTAGTAGGAGATTAATATGATAAAGATAGACCTGGGGGCCATAGGTTTCACTAGTGGCTTCTCTCGAGAGCATAAGTATTCTACGATGGGTGAACAAATTACTGTTGAGCAATTGACAGAATTGAGCATAGTTATGAGAATATCTAGGCATGATCATGTATATAGGCATCACGTCCGAGACAAGTAGACCGACTCCTGCCTGCATCTACTACTATTACTCCACTCATCGACCGCTATCCAGCATGCATCTAGAGTACTAAGTTAAAAACAGAGTAACGCCTTAAGCAAGATGACATGATGTAGAGGGATAGACTCATGCAATATGAAGAAAACCCCATCTTGTTATCCTCGATGGCAACAATACAATACGTGCCTTGCTGCCCTTACTGTCACCGGGAAAGGACACCGCAAGATTGAACCCAAAGCTAAGCACTTCTCCCATTGCAAGAAAGATCAATCTAGTAGGCCAAACCAAACTGATAATTCGAAGAGACTTGTAAAGATAACCAATCATACATAAAAGAATTCAGAGAAGATTCAAATATTATTCATAGATATACTTGATCATAAACCCACAATCCATCGGTCTCAACAAACACACCGTGAAAAGAAGATTACATCGAATAGATCTCCACAAGAGAGGGGGAGAACATTGTATTGAGATCCAAAAAGAGAGAAGAAGCCATCTAGCTACTAACTATGGACCCGTAGGTCTGAGGTAAACTACTCACACTTCAGCGGAGAGGCTATGGTGTTGATGTAGAAGCCCTCCGTGATCGATGCCCCCTCCGGCGGAGCTCCGGAACAAGCCCCAAGATGGGATCTTGTGGATACAGAAAGTTACGGCGGTGGAATTAGGGTTTTGGCTCCGTATCTGATATTTTGGGGGTACGTGGATATATATAGGAGGAAGGAGTACGTCGGTGGAGCAACAGGGGGCCCACGAGGGTGGAGGGCGCGCCTGGTTGGGGTGGGCGCGCCCCCCTACCTCGTGCCCTCATGTTTCGTTTCTTGACGTAGGGTCCAAGTCTCCCTGGTCTTATTCGTTGAGAAAATCATGTTCCCAAAGGTTTCATTCCATTTGGACTCTGTTTGATATTCCTTTTCTTCGAAACCCTAAAACAGGCAAAAAACAACAATTCTGGGCTGGGCCTCCGGTTAATAAGTTAGTCCCAAAAATAATATAAAAGTGGATAATAAAGCCCAATAATGTCCAAAACAGTAGATAATATAGCATGGAGCAATCAAAAATTATAGATACGTTGGAGACGTATCAGCCCAATGTCCCATCGGACCATATATGGCCCATGGGCAGCACGGGCAATTCCCAGGCCGAAAGTCACACCGGGCTGAAATGGGCCCATGTCTACATCGGGCCTTTAACAGGCCGAAAGTCACTGGGCTATGATTGGGCCCAAATATTTGGCAAACAATTAACGGGCCAGATCTGGCTTCGAGCCATAAATGGGCCTTTATTAAGCAGGATGTTATTGGGCTGGCCCACTAGTACCTGAGTAAGTACTACAGGCCTTTGACTGGGCCGGCCTTTTTAACCTATATGGGCCTCTGTTGGGCCATGCCACATGTCGACGTATCATAGGCGCTTTGGGTCCAATGAGTGAATGACATTTGTCCCAACGGTGAGCCGACACGTGTTTCCTCCAGCCAATGATGAATTTACACGTGGAAAATCCCCATTGGTCGGGGCTGTTAACGGTTTATCGGATCCAAAACCGGACCCGGTAGCTTAACGGCGTTCCGTTGCGGTGGATGCCACGTGTCGGTCACCCTTGACGAAAGAACTTCTATGATGCGTGATATATCGTCATGGAAGTGGACACTTCCGTGATGATAATTTTGGTAATGTCATGGAACACTTCTACGACAGCACAGGTATGACTATATTGATTCTGTCATAAATTTGTCATGGATGTACATGCATGACAGAAAACGTGACCTACTGTGACAAACACGTATCATCATGAAAGTTTATTTTTTTGTATCGACCTCACCGGCGGCGATGGTGACGGCGGCATCGACGTCAAGGGAAAGGGCAAGGCTGACGATGTCCAGGGCAGCATGCGAGGCAGCACAGTCTTTTATTTTATGTTTTAATTAACGTTTAATTAGGTTTAAGTGGACTTTGGCTGGCGGTTGACCGACCACTTATGTTTAATTATGTTTATTTTGTGCGAGCTGTTTTTTCCATGCCGACACATTTGGGCCAGCCTCCCATTGGGCGGTCAGGCCGACCCATTTGAGAATGCGGACGCGCATGTCCGCCTGGCCGACCCAAATGGACGAAAACCGAACAAAGCGCGCGTCCGTTTGGGTCGCCCTGCTGGAGTTGCTCTAAACAACAAAAGCTTTGGAAAGGGTTTAAAATCTGCTAGATAAAAGCGATGACCTGTTGGGTGAGGAAATGGTTCGAGTTCAAACTCTGACTAACGATCTTAAAGTCTTCAGTCCAAGCTTGATAATCTTCAAAGTCATCATAACACTCTCTTAGCTGATCATGAGAAGCTCTCTTATGAATTTCTCCAAATAAAGCAAGATCTTGAGAAGCTAAGGATGAGTTATGAAGATCTTCAGAAGGAAAATGATTCATTGCTTTCTCAACAGATCAGTTCCGCAGATACGTTGGAGACGTATCAAGCATCCCCAAGCTTAATCCCTGCTCATCCTCGAGTAGGTAAATGATAAAAAACAGAATTTTTGATGTGCCTAACATAATTTTCTTTATTGTGGTATGAATGTTCAGATCCGAAAGATTCAAGAAAAAAGTTTAATATTGACATAAAAATAATAATACTTCAAGCATACTAACCAAGCAATTATGTCTTCTCAAAATAACAGGGCCAAAGAAAGCTATCCCTACAAAATCATATAGTCTGGATATGCTCTATCTTCATCACACAAAATAATTAAATCATGCACAACCCCGATGACAAGCCAAGCAATTGTTTCATACTTTTGATGTTCTCAAACTTTTTCAATCTTCACGCATACATGAGCGTGAGCCATGGACATAGCACTATAGGTGAAATAGAATGGTTGTGGAGAAGACAAAAAGGAGAAGATAGTCTCACATCAACTAGGCGTATCAACGGGCTATGGAGATGCCCATCAATAGATATCAATGTGAGTGAGTAGGGATTGCCATGCAACGGATGCACTAGAGTTATAAGTGTATGAAAGCTCAAAAAGAAACTAAGTGGGTGTGCATCCAAATCGCTTGCTCACGAAGACCTAGGGCATTTTGAGGAAGCCCATCATCGGAATATACAAGCCAAGTTCTATAATGAAAGATTCCCACTAGTATATGAAAGTGACAACATAGGAGACTCTCTATCATGAAGATCATGGTGCTACTTTGAAGCACAAGTGTGGTAAAAGGATAGTAGCATTGCCCCTTCTCTCATTTTTTTGTTTTTTGTTTTTTTGGCCTTCTCTTTTTTTATGGCCTCTTTTTTTCGTCCGGAGTCTCATCCCGACTTGTGGGGGAATCATAGTCTCCATCATCCTTTCCTCACATGGGACAATGCTCTAATAATGATGACCATCACACTTTTATTTACTTACAACTCAAGAATTACAACTCGATACTTAGAACAAAATATGACTCTATATGAATGCCTCCGGTGGTGTACCGGGATGCGCAATGAATCAAGAGTGACATGTATGAAAAAATTATGAATGGTGGCTTTGCCACTGTCGGTGTCAAAACCGGCGGATCTCGGGTAGGGGCTCCCGAACTGTGCGTCTAGGCGGATGGTAACAGGAGGCAGGGGACACGAAGTTTTACCCAGGTTCAGGCCCTCTTGATGGAGGTAAAACCCTACGTCCTGCTTGATTAATATTGATGATATGGGTAGTACAAGAGTAGATCTACCACGAGATCAGACAGGCTAAACCCTAGAAGCTAGCCTATGGGTATGATTGTATGTTGTTGTTGTGTCCTACGGACTAAAACCCTCCGGTTTATATAGACACCGGAGAGGGTTAGGGTTACACAAGTTCGGTTACAAAGGAGGAGATATCCATATCCATACTACCTAGCTTGCCTTCCATGCCAAGTAGAGTCCCATCCAGACACGAGACGAAATCTTCAATCTTGTATCTTCATAGTCCAACAGTCCGACCAAAGGATATAGTCTGGCTGTCCGGAGATGCCCTAATCCAGGACTCCCTCAGTAGCCCCTGAACCAGGCTTCAATGACGATGAGTCTGGCGCACAGTATTGTCTTCGGCATTGCAAGGCAGGTTCCTCCTCCGAATACACCACGGAAGAATTTGAATACAAGAATAGTGTCCTACCCTGCAAAATAAGTTCCACATACCACCATAGAGAGAATAATATTTTCGCAAATCTAATTTGCTGACTTGTTTCGGCAACACGAATTATGTCATGGCCTGGTGATTATTCGAACCGTTTCCTTTAACTAGTCCCGCACATAATGCAAGGCAGTTTTTTGACACGTCTTGTCAAAGCAGAGATCGTGTCCCCTTATCACGGGATTCTCATCAATAAGGGTGTGGGTGACCCAACCGCTCCATCGATTACGGCACTTGGGGGATAAGCGAGTTTTACCAGGCTAGTGGGGGCGCATAGTTTCGTCCGCCCATATAAAGGGACAAGGATTCATCTTTTCATCCACGCCTTCTTCCTCCTTCGCTCATCCACTTTCGCACACTCGAGCTCCAGCGCCCAAGTCCGCATTTCCCACCTCGACCTTCTCCAATCATGTTCGGAGCGGGAGGCAGATGGATGGTCTCCTCCGTCATGGAGGGACACATCAAGAAGCTGTGGAGAGCCGGATACCTGCCCGACGACATCGCGCACCGGCTCCCAGATGAGGGGCAGCTCATCCCCACCCCCAGGCCCCATGAGAAAGTAGTGTTCCTTACCCACTTCCTCCGTGGACTGGGATTCCCTCTCCACCCATTAGTCCGGGGGCTCATGTTCTACTACGGCCTGGATTTCCACGATATGGCCCCGAACTTCATCCTCAACATCTCAGCGTTTATCGTCGTTTGCGAAGCCTTCCTCCGCATCAAGCCCCACTTCAGCTTATGGCTGAAGACCTTCAACGTCAAGCCAAAGGTAGTGAGCGGCCTTCAGACGGAGTGCGGAGGTGCCATGGTGGGAAAGATGCCCAACGTCACATGGCTTGAGGGCTCCTTTGTGGAGACCATAAAGGGGTGGCAATCGGGGTGGTTCTACATCACCGAGCCGTGCGACCCTAAATGGGCAGCGGCCCCCGAGTTCCGATCTGGCTTCCCCACATGGCTCACCTCCTGGCAAGAGAAGGGCCTGTCCTGGGGTAGTTCGGGAGAGCTGACCGGACTCCAAACATGTATTCAAAACATGGTGAACAAGAAGCTCAAACTTGTCAACGTGGTCCAGGTCATGCTCATCCGCCGGATCCTCCCGTGCCAACAACGGGCTTTCAACTTGTGGGAGTTCGACCCGGCCCAGCACCGAACTCTGAACAGGCTCTTCGACACAACTCACGAAGATGCCTGGAAGGTGCTATTCAAGAGCGCTGAGGTTCCTGTTGGAAATATGCCCTAGAGGCAATAATAAAAGTGTTATTATTATATTTCTTTGTTCATGATAATAGTCTTTTATTCATGCTATAACTGTATTATCCGGAAATCGTAATACACGTGTGAATACATAGACCACAATATGTCCCTAGTAAGCCTCTAGTTGACTAGCTCGTTGTGATCAACAGATAGTCATGGTTTCCTGGCTATGGACATTGGATGTCGTTGATAACGGGATCACATCATTAGGAGAATGATGTGATGGACAAGACCCAATCCTAAGCATAGCACAAAGGTCGGTTAGTTCGTTTGCTAGAGCTTTTCCAATGTCAAGTATCTCTTCCTTCGACCATGAGATCGTGTAACTCCTGGATACCGTAGGAATGCTTTGGGTGTATCAAACGTCACAACGTAACTGGGTGACTATAAAGGTGCACTATAGGTGTCTCCGAAAGTGTCTATTGGGTTGACACGGATCGAGACTGGGATTTGTCACTCCGTATGACGGAGAGGTATCTCTGGGCCCACTCGGCAATGCATCATCATAATGAGCTCAAGGTGACCAAGGTGTTGGCCACGGGATCATGCATTACGGTACGAGTAAAGTGACTTGCCAGTAACGAGACTGAACAAGGTATTGGGATACCGACGATCGAGTCTCGGGCAAGTAACGTACCGATTGACAAAGGGAATTGTATACGGGGTTTGATCGAATCCTCGACATCGTGGTTCATCCGATGACTTCATCGAGGAGCATGTGGGAGCCAACATGGGTATCTAGATCCCGCTGTTGGTTATTGACCGGAGAGTCTCGGTCATGTCTGCATGTCTCCCGAACCCATAGGGTCTACAGACTTAAGGTTCGGTGACGCTAGGGTTATCAGGAAGACAAGTATGTGATTAACGAATGTTGTTCGGAGTCCCGGATGAGATCCCGGACGTCACGAGGAGTTCCGGAATGGTCCGGAGGTAAAGTTTTATATATGGGAAGTTGTTAAACGGGCACCCCTCCCAGGGGGCCACTTGGGCTGCGTAGGGATAGTAGCCAGCCCCTAATGGGCTTGGCGCCCCCCCCCTTGGGCCTATGCGCCTAGGGTTGGGGGGGAAACCCTAAAGGGGGCGCAACCCCCTTGCTTGGGGGGCAAGCCCCCCACCCCTTGGCCGCCGCCCCCCTTACGGATTTCCCTAGAGGGCCGGCCCCCCTTGCCCCTTCCCCTATATATAGAGGGGTGAGGGGAGGGTTGCAATACACCACAACTCAAGGCGCAGCCCCTCCCCTCCCCAACACCTCTCCTCCGTACGTGCTTGGCGAAGCTCTGTCGGAGTACTGCTGCACCAACTACACCACGCCGTCGTGCTGCCGTTGGAGCTGCCTTCCTCAACCTCTCCTTCCTCCTTGCTGGATCAAGACGGAGGAGACGTCTCCCGTCCCGTACGTGTGTTGAACGCGGAGGTGCTGTCCGTTCAGCACTTGGACATCGGTGATCCGAATCACGTTCGAGTACGACTCCATCATCACCATCCCCTTGATAAGCTTCCACTCGTGATCTACAAGTGGTATGTAGATGCAAACTCTCTCCCTTGACTCATTGCTTAGATGAACTCATAGATGGATCTTGGTGAAACCGTAGGAAAAGTTTTAATTTTCTGCAACGTTCCCCAACAGTGGCATCATGATCTAGGTCTATGCGTAGTTCTCTTTGCACGAGTAGAACACAATTTTGTTGTGGGCGTGGATCTTGTCAACTTGCTTGCCTCTACTAGTCTTTTCTTGCTTCAGCGGTATTGTGGGATGAAGCGGCCCGGACCAACCTTACACGTACGCTTATGTGAGACCGGTTCCACCGATTAACATGCACTAGTTGCATAAGGTGGCTGGCGGGTGTCTGTCTCTCCCACTTTAGTTGGAGCGGATTCGATGAAAAGGGCCCTTATGAAGGGTAAATAGAAGTTGACAAAATCACGTTGTGGTTATTCGTAGGTAAGAAAACGTTCTTGCTAGAACCCAATTGCAGCCACGTAAAAGATGCAACAACAATTAGAGGACGTCTAACTTGTTTTTGCAGCGATTGATCATGTGATGTGATATGGCCAGAAGTTGTGATGAATGATGAATTGTGATGTATGAGATCATGTTCTTGTAATAGGATTCACGACTTGCATGTCGATGAGTATGACAACCGGCAGGAGCCATAGGAGTTGTCTTTATTTTTGTATGACCTGCGTGTCATTGGAGAACGCCATGTAACTTACTTTACTTTATTGCTAAACGCGTTAGTCATAGAAGTAGAAGTAGTTATTGGCGTGACAACTTCATGAAGACACGATGATGGAGATCATGATAATGGAGATCATGGTGTCATGCCGGTGACAAGATGATCATGGAGCCCCGAAGATGGAGATCAAAGGAGCTATATGATATTGGCCATATCATGTCACTACTTTATATAATTGCATGTGATGTTTATTATGTTTTATGCATCTTGTTTACTTAGGATGACGGTAGTAAATAAGATGATCCCTTACAAAATTTCAAGAAGTGTTCTCCCCTAACTGTGCACCGTTGCTACAGTTCGCCGCTTCTAAGCACCACGTGATGATCGGGTGTGATGGATTCTTACGTTCACATACAACGGGTGTAAGACAGTTTTACACAGCGAAAACACTTAGGGTTAACTTGACGAGCCTAGCATGTGCAGACATGGCCTCGGAACACGGAGACCGAAAGGTCGAACACGAGTCGTATGGAAGATACGATCAACATGAAGATGTTCATCGACGATGACTAGTCCGTCTCACGTGATGATCAGACACGGGCTAGTCGACTCGGATCGTGTAACACTTAGATGACTAGAGGGATGTCTAATCTAAGTGGGAGTTCATAATTTGATTAGAACTTAATTATCATGAACTTAGTCTAAAACCTTTGCAAATATGTCTTGTAGATCAAATGGCCAACGCTCATGTCAACATGAACTTCAACGCGTTCCTAGAGAAAACCAAACTGAAAGATGATGGCAGCAACTATACGGACTGGGTCCGGAACCTGAGGATCATCCTCATAGCTGCCAGGAAACAATATGTCCTAGAAGGACCGCTAGGTGACGCTCCCGTCCCAGAGAACCAAGACATTATGAATGCTTGGCAGTCTTGTGCTGATGATTACTCCCTCGTTCAGTGCGCAATGCTTTACAGCTTAGAACCGGGGCTCCAAAACCGTTTTGAGCATCACGGAGCATATGAGATGTTCGAAGAGCTGAAACTAGTTTTTCAAGCTCACGCCCGGGTCGAGAGATATGACATCTCCGACAAGTTCTATAGTTGTAAGATGGAGGAAAATAGTTCTGTCAGTGAGCACATACTCAAGATGTCTGGGTTGCACAACCGTATGACCCAGCTGAATATTAACCTCCCTGATGAGGCAGTCATTGACAGAATCCTTCAGTCGCTCCCACCAAGCTACAAGAGCTTTGTGATGAACTACAATATGCAGGGGATGGTAAAGACCATTCCTGAAATATTTTCTATGCTGAAGTCAGCAGAGGTTGAAATCAAGAAAGAACATCAAGTGTTGATGGTCAATAAGACCACTAAGTTCAAGAAGGGCAAGGGTAAAAAGAACTTCAAGAAGGACGGCAAAGAGGTTGCCGCGCCCGGTAAGCCAGTTGCCGGGAAGAAGTCAAAGAATGGACCCAAGCCTGAGACTGAGTGCTTTTATTGCAAGGGGAAGGGTCACTGGAAGCGGAACTGCCCCAAATACTTAGCAGATAAGAAGGCCGGCAACACCAAAGGTATATTTGATATACATGTAATTGATGTGTACCTTACCAGTACTCGTAGTAACTCCTGGGTATTTGATACCGGTGTCGTTGCTCATATTTGTAACTCACAGCAGGAGCTGCGGAATAAACGGAGACTGGCGAAGGACGAGGTGACGATGCGCGTCGGGAATGGTTCCAGAGTCGATGTGATCGCCGTCGGCACGCTGTCTCTACATTTACCTACGGGATTAGTTTTGAACCTTAATAATTGTTATTTAGTGCCAAGTCTGAGCATGAACATTGTATCTGGATCTCGTTTAATACGAGATGGCTACTCATTTAAGTCTGAGAATAATGGTTGTTCGATTTATATGAGAGATATGTTTTATGGTCATGCTCCGATGGTCAATGGTTTATTCTTAATGAATCTCGAGCGTAATATTACACATGTTCATAGTGTAGATGCCAAAAGATGTAAAGTTGATAACGATAGTCCCACATACTTGTGGCACTGCCGCCTTGGTCACATTGGTGTGAAGCGCATGAAGAAGCTCCATGCTGATGGACTTTTGGAGTCTCTTGATTATGAATCATTTGACACATGCGAACCATGCCTCATGGGAAAAATGACCAAGACTCCGTTCTCCGGAACAATGGAGCGAGCAACCAACTTGTTGGAAATCATACATACCGATGTGTGCGGTCCAATGAGCGTTGAGGCTCGCGGAGGATATCGTTATGTTCTCACTCTCACTGATGACTTAAGTAGATATGGGTATGTCTACTTAATGGAACACAAATCTGAGACCTTTGAAAAGTTCAAGGAATTTCAGAATGAGGTGGAGAATCAACGTGACCGAAAGATAAAATTCCTACGATCAGATCGTGGAGGAGAATATTTAAGTCACGAATTTGGCACACACTTAAGGAAATGTGGAATCATTTCACAACTCACGCCGCCTGGAACACCTCAGCGAAACGGTGTGTCCGAACGTCGTAATCGCACTCTATTGGATATGGTGCGGTCTATGATGTCTCTTACCGATTTACCGCTATCATTTTGGGGATACGCTCTAGAGACAGCTACATTCACTTTAAATAGGGCACCGTCTAAATCCGTTGAGACGACACCGTATGAATTATGGTTTGGGAAGAAACCTAAGCTGTCGTTTCTAAAAGTTTGGGGATGCGATGCTTATGTCAAGAAACTTCAACCTGAAAAGCTCGAACCCAAGTCGGAAAAATGCGTCTTCATAGGATACCCTAAGGAAACTGTAGGGTATACCTTCTACTTAAGATCCGAGGGCAAGATCTTTGTTGCCAAGAACGGATGCTTTCTGGAAAAAGAGTTTCTCTCGAAAGAAGTAAGTGGGAGGAAAGTAGAACTCGATGAAGTACTACCTCTCGAACGGGAAAGTGGTGCAGCTCAGGAAAATGTTCCTGTGATGCCCACACCAACTGAAGAGGAAACCAATGATGATGATCAAGGTACTTCGGATCAAGTTGCTACTGAACTTCGTAGGTCCACAAGGACACGTTCCGCACTAGAGTGGTACGACAACCCTGTCCTGGAAATCATGTTGTTAGACAACGGTGAACCTTCGAACTATGAAGAAGCGATGGCGGGCCCAGATTCCAACAAATGGCTAGAAGCCATGAAATCCGAGATAGAATCCATGTATGAAAACAAAGTATGGACTTTGACTGACTTGCCCGATGATCGGCGAGCGATAGAAAACAAATGGATCTTTAAGAAGAAGACGGACGCGGATGGTAATGTCACCATCTATAAAGCTCGACTTGTCGCTAAGGGTTATCGACAAGTTCAAGGGATTGACTACGACGAGACATTCTCTCCCGTAGCGAAGCTTAAGTCTGTCCGAATCATGTTAGCAATTGCCGCATACTATGATTATGAGATATGGCAGATGGACGTCAAAACGGCATTCCTTAACGGGCATCTTAAGGAAGAGCTGTATATGATGCAGCCGGAAGGTTTTGTCGATCCTAAGAACGCTAACAAAGTATGCAAGCTCCAGCGATCCATTTATGGGCTGGTGCAAGCATCTCGGAGTTGGAATATTCGCTTTGATGAGATGATCAAAGCGTTTGGGTTTATGCAGACTTATGGAGAAGCCTGTGTTTACAAGAAAGTGAGTGGGAGCTCTGTAGCATTTCTCATATTATATGTGGATGACATACTCTTGATGGGAAATAATATAGAATTTCTGGACAGCATTAAGGCCTACTTGAACAAATGTTTTTCAATGAAGGACCTTGGAGAAGCTGCTTATATATTAGGCATCAAGATCTATAGAGATAGATCGAGACGCCTCATAGGTCTTTCACAAAGCACATACCTTGATAAGATTTTGAAAAGGTTCAAAATGGATGAGTCCAAGAAAGGGTTCTTGCCTATGTTACAAGGTGTGAGATTGAGCTCAGCTCAGTCACCGACCACGGCAAAAGATAAAGAAGAGATGAGTGTCATCCCCTATGCTTCAGCCATAGGATCTATTATGTATGCCATGCTGTGTACCAGACCTGATGTAAACCTTGCCGTAAGTTTGGTAGCAAGATACCAGAGTAATCCCGGCAAGGAACACTGGACAGCGGTCAAGAATATCCTGAAGTACCTGAAAAGGACAAAGGACATGTTTCTCGTTTATGGAGGTGACGAAGAGCTCGTCGTAAAGGGTTACGTCGACGCTAGCTTCGACACAGATCTGGATAACTCTAAGTCACAAACCGGATACATGTATATGTTGAATGGTGGAGCAGTAAGCTGGTGCAGCTGCAAGCAGAGCATCGTGGCGGGATCTTCGCGTGAAGCGGAGTACATGGCAGCCTCGGAGGCAGCGCATGAAGAGATTTGGGTGAAGGAGTTCATCACCGACCTAGGAGTCATACCCAATGCGTCGGGGCCAATCAAACTCTTCTGTGACAACACTGGAGCTATTGCCCTTGCCAAGGAGCCCAGGTTTCACAAGAAGACCAGGCACATCAAGCGTCGTTTCAACTCCATTCGTGAAAATGTTCAAGATGGAGACATAGAAATTTGCAAAGTACATACGGATCTGAATGTCGCAGATCCGTTGACTAAACCTCTCTCGCGAGCAAAACATGATCAACACCAGAACTCTATGGGTGTTCGATTCATCACAATGTAACTAGATTAGTGACTCTAGTGCAAGTGGCAGACTGTTGGAAATATGCCCTAGAGGCAATAATAAAAGTGTTATTATTATATTTCTTTGTTCATGATAATAGTCTTTTATTCATGCTATAACTGTATTATCCGGAAATCATAATACACGTGTGAATACATAGACCACAATATGTCCCTAGTAAGCCTCTAGTTGACTAGCTCGTTGTGATCAACAGATAGTCATGGTTTCCTGGCTATGGACATTGGATGTCATTGATAACGGGATCACATCATTAGGAGAATGATGTGATGGACAAGACCCAATCCTAAGCATAGCACAAAGGTCGGTTAGTTCGTTTGCTAGAGCTTTTCCAATGTCAAGTATCTCTTCCTTCGACCATGAGATCGTGTAACTCCTGGATACCGTAGGAATGCTTTGGGTGTATCAAACGTCACAACGTAACTGGGTGACTATAAAGGTGCACTACAGGTATCTCCGAAAGTGTCTATTGGGTTGACACGGATCGAGACTGGGATTTGTCACTCCGTATGACGGAGAGGTATCTCTGGGCCCACTCGGTAATGCATCATCATAATGAGCTCAAGGTGACCAAGGTGTTGGCCATGGGATCATGCATTACGGTACGAGTAAAGTGACTTGCCAGTAACGAGACTGAACAAGGTATTGGGATACCGACGATCGAGTCTCGGGCAAGTAACGTACCGATTGACAAAGGGAATTGTATACGGGGTTTGATCGAATCCTCGACATCGTGGTTCATCCGATGACTTCATCGAGGAGCATGTGGGAGCCAACATGGGTATCTAGATCCCGCTGTTGGTTATTGACCGGAGAGTCTTGGTCATGTCTGCATGTCTCCCGAACCCGTAGGGTCTACACACTTAAGGTTCGGTGACGCTAGGGTTATCAGGAAGACAAGTATGTGATTAACGAATGTTGTTCGGAGTCCCGGATGAGATCCCGGACGTCACGAGGAGTTCCAGAATGGTCCGGAGGTAAAGTTTTATATATGGGAAGTTGTTAAACGGGCACCAGAAAGTTTCGGGGTCATACCGGTATTGTACCGGGACCACCGGAAAGGTTCCGGGGGTCCACCGGGAGGGACCACCCCTCCCAGGGGGCCACTTGGGCTGCGTAGGGATAGCAGCCAGCCCCTAGTGGGCTTGGCGCCCCCCCCCTTGGGCCTATGCGCCTAGGGTTGGGGGGAAACCCTAAAGGGGGCGCAACCCCCTTGCTTGGGGGGCAAGCCCCCCACCCCTTGGCCGCCGCCCCCCTTAGGGTTTTCCCTAGAGGGCCGGCCCCCCTTGCCCCTTCCCCTATATATAGAGGGGTGAGGGGAGGGCTGCAATACACCACAACTCAAGGCGCAGCCCCTCCCCTCCCCAACACCTCTCCTCCTCCGTACGTGCTTGGCGAAGCTCTGTCGGAGTACTGCTGCACCAACTACACCACGCCGTCGTGCTGCCGTTGGAGCTGCCTTCCTCAACCTCTCCTTCCTCCTTGCTGGATCAAGACTGAGGAAACGTCTCCCGTCCCATACGTGTGTTGAACGCGGAGGTGTTGTCCGTTCAGCACTTGGACATCGGTGATCCGAATCACGTTCGAGTACGACTCCATCATCACCATCCCCTTGACAAGCTTCCGCTCGTGATCTACAAGTGGTATGTAGATGCAAACTCTCTCCCTTGACTCGTTGCTTAGATGAACTCATAGATGGATCTTGGTGAAACCGTAGGAAAATTTTTAATTTTCTGCAATGTTCTCCAACAGTTCCCCCTCCCACTACCGAGGACCGCGGATTCTGCGCGAAGTGCCAAGCCAGCGCGGTAAGCTGTTTTACCTCTCACGGGATACTTGTTTTCCATAGTTTGACTCTATGCGGGATCTAAGCTCCCGTACCTTTGACAGGACTGGTAGGAGACGGCCGGACAGATCGACTGTCCGGCTCCTTTGCCCGAAGGCCCAGCAGACGCTCTCCTAGCGAAGATGCTGACTCCGGCTCCTTATACGGTGCCAGAGAAGACCAGGAAGGCCAAGGGAACCCGAAAGAGTTCGGGACGCCAGGCGTCATCAGACTCACCGTATGATGACTCTACGGCGCACTCCTCCCCCAAAGACGAGGAGGAAGAAGAAGATGCTCCCCCTCCAGGTGGGGGAGACAAGAAAAGGAAGGCCGTCCCAACTGGGGGGCCGAAGGGTCCAAGAAGGGAAGGACGCTCCTTCCGGATAGTTCCACCACCGCCGTCGAAGGCGAAGACGAGTGGTTTCCCAGGGCCAAGCCCCTGGGGAGGTCATAAGTATTCGGATACCAGAGTAACTCATAGAATTCCTTTGTCGCACTGCTTTCCCTAACGCCGAACATGATTATGCAGGCCGCCACGAGCCAGTATCGATGTATAGTCGGACGGCTCCCTGGGCTTGTCGGATATGGATAGCGATCCACTTCCGACCGCCACCTCCCCTTGCCCTGCGGATGACGCCGAGGTATTGTCTCAAGAGGCACTAGGTCGAGGAGAGACAGTCCCGGAGGCGCCTCAAGGCGACCTTCCAGACTCCAGGAGCAGAGGGAACAAGGCCCCCGAGGGCTCCGAGTTCGGCCCTCGGCCGAACACCGCGTCAGAACCTCCAATGGTTCCGGACTCGAGCAGGCGGCCTCCTTCCAAGAGGGGCAAGACGCCTGTGCCGGTGACCTCTGTCCATCCAGAGGCGCCAGACAATCTGCTGGGAGCGCTTCGCAGCGCTTCCATCGATGAGGAGCACCGTACTATTATGAGTGCGGTGGTCCAGAAGGTTCAGTCCGCCAAGAGCGGATTGACTGAAGCCTATGCCAGCCTTCTAATAGGCTTTCAGGTAAGTATTCGAAATGTAGGAAAAAATATTACCGCATAGACAGTAGCCCCTGATGCTCTGTTCGGTGTTCAAAAAGAAAAGCCGAATAGAGGATCAAATAATACCGCAGGAGTCTAACATAATTATGTCTATATGCGTATGTAGGCTTCGCTGCTGGCCTTAGCCGCACTGACTGCAGAGGTCGCCACACTGAAGCAGGACCTCGAGGGGTCCAAGAAAGAGCTCGGCCTTGCCAAGAGGCAGCTCGAGGAGAACAAGGGTAAGTAAGACCCTGTCTATGTGTATATAAAAGAAGACATGATTGCAAAATGACAGGATCATCATGTACTTGCCGGGGGCCATGACCGAGGTGGCGACCCTGAAGCAGGCACTAACCGAGGCCGAAGACAAAGCGGCCAAGGAGCGGACCGAACGGGAAAGGCAAGAAGCACAGGTGGGCGAGGTGCAGCAAGAGCTCCAAGCTCTCGTGTCGAAGAATGAGGAGTTGGAGTGTGACTCGAAGACGTGGGAGTCCGAGCTTGCCGCCGCCCGTGAAAGTGCAAAGAGTGCCAAGGCCGAAGCACAGAAGGCCCTCCAGGAGATTGATGTGATGAGGAAGATAGCGGCGGGTAAGGCATTCTATATGCAAAGCAAGCATGTGAAAGTAAATTACCTGTTACTTACCCAAATCTGGAGCTCTCCAGGAGCATTCGCAGATTTGCCCCGCAGCGTGTCGGATGCCACAACTTTTTACTAGGCCGAGGAGGGAAGCTCAACGGAGAAGTTGTTCTGGGCCCAATATGCTGGGATCGAACACCCGGTGCCTATGAGCGACTAGCTAAAGCAGTTGGTCGAGCTGCACAAGGCGGCCGAACAGGCCATGAAGGGCTTTATAGTCCGGATGTGGCCTGGCGACGCCCTTCCGAATAGCTACTTTGGCCTGGTGAGGCGGCTTGTGGATGCCTGCCCACGGCTAGAAGTCGTCAAGCGGTCCATCTGCATCGAAGGTGCACGCCGGGCTTTCGCCCGTGTGAAGGTGCAATGGGCCAAGCTAGACGCCGTGAAGCTGATCAAGGAAGGACCGCCACGTGGCAAGCAGCATCGCACCCCCGAAATTTATTATGAGGGTATCCTGAAGGGTGCCCGTCTTGTAGCAGACGAATTTTCAAAGGATGTAATATTTGAGTAAACTTGCTCGTGTGATCCTGTATGATAAAAACTTGTTTCATATGCTCTATGCAACGCTTGTTTGAATTTAAAATATTACCTTATGTTTGGCTGTTTATCCAATATGAGAGATGGCTATGTTGGAAATATGCCCTAGAGGCAATAATAAAATGGTTATTGTTATATTTCTTTGTTCATGATAATTGTCTATTGTTCATGCTATAATTGTGTTATCCGGAAATCGTAATACATGTGTGAATACATAGACCACAACATGTCCCTAGTGAGCCTCTAGTTGACTAGCTCGTTGATCAAAAGATAGTCATAGTTTCCTGACTATGGACATTGGATGTCATTGATAACGGGATCACATCATTAGGAGAATGATGTGATGGACAAGACCCAATCCTAAGCATAGCTTAAAGATCGTGTAGTTCGTTTGCTAGAGCTTTTCCAAATGTCAAGTATCATTTCCTTAGACCATGAGATTGTGCAACTCTCGGATACCGTAGGAGTGCTTTGGGTGTGCCAAACGTCACAACGTAACTGGATGACTATAAAGGTACACTACAGGTATCTCCGAAAGTGTTTGTTGGGTTGGCACGAATCGAGACTGGGATTTGTCACTCCATATGACGGAGAGGTATCTCTGGGCCCACTCGGTAATGCATCATCATAATGAGCTCAATGTGACCAAGTGGTTGATCACGGGATCATGCATTACGGTACGAGTAAAGTGACTTGCCGGTAACGAGATTGAACGAGGTATTGGGATACCGACGATCGAGTCTCGGGCAAGTAACGTACCGATTGACAAAGGGAATTGTATATGGGATTGATTGAATCCTCGACATCGTGGTTCATCCGATGAGATCATCGAGGAGCATGTGGGAGCCAACATGGGTATCCAGATCCCGCTATTGGTTATTGACCAGAGAGTCGTCTCGGTCATGTCTGCGTGTCTCCCGAACCCGTAGGGTCTACACACTTAAGGTTCGGTGACGCTAGGGTTGTTAAGATATTAGTACACGGTAACCCGAAAGTTTTTTGGAGTCCCGGATGAGATCCCGGACGTCACGAGGAGTTCCGGAATGGTCCGGAGGTGAAGATTTATATATAGGAAGTCAAGTTTCGGCCATCGGGAAAATTTCGGGGGTAATCGGTATTGTACCGGGACCACCGGAAGGGTCCCCGGGGTCCACCGGGTGGGGCCACCTATCCCGGAGGGCCCCATGGGCTGAAGTGGGAGGGAACCAGCCCCTAGTGGGCTGGTGAGCCCCCCTTAGCCTCCCCTGCGCCTAGGGTTAGAAACCCTAGGGGTGGGGGCGCCCCACTTGGCTTGGCGGGCAAGCCACCCCCTTGCCCCCCCCCTTGGAGATTGGATCTCCTAGGGCCGGCACCCCCCCCCCTAGGGACCCTATATATAGTGGGGGGGAGGGAGGGCAGCCACACCCGATCCCTTGGCGCCTCCCTCTCCCTCCCGTGACACTCCTCCATCTCCCTGAGCTTGGCGAAGCCCTGCCGAGATCACCGTTGCTTCCACCACCACACCGTCATGCTGCTAGAACTTCATCAACCTCTCCTTCCCCCTTGCTGGATCAAGTTGGAGGAGACGTCTTCCCAACCGTACGTGTGTTGAACGCGGAGGTGTCGTCCGTTCGGCGCTAGGTCATCGGTGATTTGGATCACGACGAGTACGACTCCATCAACCCCGTTCTCTTGAACGCTTCCGCGCGCGATCTACAAGGGTATGTAGATGCACTCCCCTCTGCCTCATTGCTAGATGACTCCATAGATTGATCTTGGTGATGCATAGAAAATTTTAAAATTCTGCTACGTTCCCCAACAGTGGTATCAGAGCTAGGTCTATGCGTAGTTTCTATGCACGAGTAGAACACAAAGCAGTTGTGGGCGTCGATATTGTCAATTTGCTTGCCGTTACTAGTCTTATCTTGATTCGCCCGGACCGACCTTAGACGTACGCTTACGTGAGACTGGTTCCACCGATTGACATGCACTAGTTGCATAAGGTGGCTGGCGGGTGTCTGTCTCTCCCACTTTAGTCGGATCGGATTCGATGAAAAGGGTCCTTATGAAGGGTAAATAGAAATTGGCATATCACGTTGTGGTTTTGGCGTAGGTAAGAAACGTTCTTGCTAGAAACCTATAGCAGCCACGTAAAAACTTGCAACAACAATTAGAGAACGTCTAACTTGTCTTTGTAGCATGTGTCGTGTGATGTGATATGGCCAAAAGGATGTGATGAATGATATATGTGATGTATGAGATTGATCATGTTCTTGTAATAGGAATCACAACTTGCATGTCGATGAGTATGACAACTGGCAGGAGCCATAGGAGTTGTCTTTATTTATTTATGACCTGCGTGTCAACATAAACGTCATGTAATTACTTTACTTTATTGCTAAAGCGTTAGCCATAGTAGTAGAAGTAATAGATGACGAGACAACTTCAAGAAGACACGATGATGGAGATCATGGTGTCATGCCGGTGACAACGATGATCATGGAGCCCCGAAGATGGAGATCAAAAGGAGCAAATGATATTGGCCATATCATGTCACTATTTGATTGCATGTGATGTTTATCATGTTTTACATCTTATTTGCTTAGAACGACGGTAGCTTAAATAAGATGATCCCTCGTAATAATTTCAAGAAAGTGTTCCCCCTAACTGTGCACTGTTGCGAAGGTTCATTGTTTTGAAGCACCACGTGATGATCGGGTGTGATAGATTCTAACGTTCGAATACAACGGGTGTAAGCCAGATTTACACACGCAATACACTTAGGCTGACTTGACGAGCCTAGCATGTACAGACATGGCCTCGGAACACAGAAGACCGAAAGGTCGAGCATGAGTCGTATAGAAGATACAATCAACGTGAATATGTTCACCGATGTTGACTAGTCCGTCTCACGTGATGATCGGACACGGCCTAGTTGACTCGGATCATGTTTCACTTAGATGACTAGAGGGATGTCTATCTGAGTGGGAGTTCATTGAATAATTTGATTAGATGAACTTAATTATCATGAACTTAGTCTAAAATCTTTACACTATGTCTTGTAGATCAAATGGCCCACGCTAATGTTGCCCTCAACTTCAACGCGTTCCTAGAGAAAACCAAGCTGAAAGATGATGGCAACAACTATATGGACTGGGTCCGGAACCTGAGGATCATCCTCATAGCTGCCAAGAAAGATTATGTCCTAGAAGCACCGCTAGGTGACGCACCCATCCTAGAGAACCAAGACGTTATGAACGCTTGGCAGTCACGTGCTGATGATTACTCCCTCATTCAGTGCGGCATGCTTTATAGCTTAGAACCTTGGCTCCAAAAGCGTTTTGAGAGACACGGAGCATATGAGATGTTCGAAGAGCTGAAAATGGTTTTCCAAGCTCATGCCCGGGTCGAGAGATATGAAGTCTCCGACAAGTTCTTCAGTTGTAAGATGCAGGAAAATAGTTCTGTCAGTGAGCACATACTCAAAATGTCTGGGTTACATAACCGCTTGACTCAGCTGGGAGTTAATCTCCCGGATGATGCGGTCATTGACAGAATCCTTCAGTCGCTTCCACCGAGCTACAAGAGCTTTGTGATGAACTTCAATATGCAGGGGATGGAAAAGACCATTCCTGAGGTATATTCAATGCTGAAATCAGCGGAGGTGGAAATCAAAAAGGAACATCAAGTGTTGATGGTGAATAAAGCCACTAAGTTCAAGAAAGGAAAGGGTAAGAAGAACTTCAAGAAGGACGGCAAGGGGGTTGCCGCGCCCGGTAAGCAAGCTACCGGGAAGAAGCCAAAGAATGGACCGAAGCCTGAGACTAAGTGTTTTTATTGCAAGGGAAGTGGTCACTGGAAGCGGAACTGCCCCAAATACTTAGCGGACAAGAAGGCCGGCAACACTAAAGGTATATGTGTACCTTACCAGTTATCATAGTAGCTCCTGGGTATTTGATACCGGTGCGGTTGCTCACATTTGTAACTCAAAGCAGGAGCTGCGGAATAAGCGGAGACTGGCGAAGGATGAGGTGACGATGCGCGTCGGGAATGGTTCCAAGGTCGATGTGATCACCGTCGGCACGCTGCCTCTACATTTACCTACGGGGTTAGTTTTAAACCTCAATAATTGTTATTTAGTGCCAGCTTTGAGCATGAACATTGTATCAGGATCTTGTTTAATTCGAGATGGCTACTCATTTAAATCCGAGAATAATGGTTGTTCTATTTATATGAGAGATATGTTTTATGGTCATGCTCCACTGGTGAATGGTTTATTCTTAATGAATCTCGAGCGTAATGTTACACATATTCATAGTGTGAATACCAAAAGATGTAAGGTTGATAGTGATAGTCCCACATACTTGTGGCACTGCCGCCTTGGACACATAGGTGTCAAACGCATGAAGAAGCTCCATGCAGATGGACTTTTGGAGTCTCTTGATTACGAATCATTTGACACGTGCGAACCATGCCTCATGGGTAAAATGACCAAGACTCCGTTCTTAGGAACAATGGAGCAAGTAACCAACTTATTGGAAATCATACATACTGATGTGTGCGGTCCAATGAGTGTTGGGGCTCGAGGTGGCTATCGTTATGTTCTCACCCTCACTGATGACTTGAGTAGATATGGGTATGTCTACTTAATGAAACACAAGTCTGAGCCCTTTGAAAGGTTCAAAGAATTTCAGAATGAGGTTGAGAATCAACGTGACAAGAAAATCAAGTTCTTGCGATCAGATCATGGGGGAGAATACTTGAGTCACAAATTTGGCACACACTTAAGGAAATGTGGAATAGTTTCACAACTCACGCCGCCTGGAATACCTCAGTGTAATGGTGTGTGTCGGTGTCAAAACCGGCGGATCTCGGGTAGGGGGTCCCGAACTGTGCGTCTAGGCCGGATGGTAACAGGAGGCAAGGGACACGAAGTTTTACCCAGGTTCGGGCCCTCTCGATGGAGGTAAAACCCTACGTCATGCTTGATTAATATTGATGATATGGGTAGTACAAGACTAGATCTACCACGAGATCAGAGAGGCTAAACCCTAGAAGCTAGCCTATGGTATGATTGTTGATGTGTATGTTGTCCTACGGGCTAAAACCCTCCGGTTTATATAGACACCGGATAGGGTTAGGGTTACATAGAGTCGGTTACAATGGTAGGAGATCTGAATATCCGTATAGCCAAGCTTGCCTTCCACGCTAAGGAAAGTCCCTTCCGGACACGGGATGAAGTCTTCAATCTTGTATCTTCATAGTCCTAGAGTCCGGCTAAAGGTATAGTCCGGCCATCCGGACACCCCCTAATCCAGGACTCCCTCAGTAGCCCCGGAACCAGGCTTCAATGACGATGAGTCCGGCGCGCAGATTGTCTTCTGCATTGCAAGGCGGGTTCTCCTCCAAATTCCATGTACCTGTTGAATAAAGTCCGGTTTGTTGTAGATGTTGCGCTCCTTGGCTTCTGCGGCCAATAATGGCCGCTCCCCACGTATCAAACAAATATGAAAGGTCTGAGTGTTTTTACATTCACACCCCTAGCCACGTAAACAAGCTGACCTATTTAAGGAGACGAGGATTTAGATCCAAACCACACCTTCCCCCTTCGCGAGTGTTCATCAGAGCACATTCGACAAAGATCCATTCCACCATGGCCAGCCGTCGCGACTCCTCCTCCCACCCTTCCAGCCCTAAGCCTGGATATTGGGAAAGATGCTCCATCCCGCATAGCGAGTTAGTGACGCTCCAGACCAAGGGATTTCTCCCCCCGGCCTATATGATCCCGGTTCGAGCCGGTCTTGCCATCTATAACGGCGGAGAGCAAGCGGAGAGCGCCCCTAATCCCTCCAAAGGAGAGCGGGTGTGCCTCGTCCCTTATTTAATAAGGGGGCTCAGATTTCCAATCCATCCATTTCTCCGGGGGCTGCTGGAGTTCTACGGCCTCCAGCTACATCATCTCACGCCTGCCTCAGTATTGCATATCGCGGGCTTTGTAGCCCTCTACGAGCTGTTCTTGAGTGTTGAAGCTCATTTCGGACTATGGAGGGAGCTATTTTGCCTCGTGCCCCATTCCAAGAAGGGGTCTATGTGTCAAGTGGGCGGAGCCGAAGTATGGCGCATCGCCGGGACCGGCTCTCTGTCCGGAACCCCAAAGAAGGCGTCTGAAGAGTGGCCCTCGGAATGGTTTTACATAGAAGACATCCCGCTGCCGGATCCTGTCCGGATCGGCCTCCCTGAATTCAACAATGCTCCCTTAAAGAAGCGCCTAAGCTGGCGCCCACGGAGCCCTCAGAGGGAAAGTGACAGGGACGTTGTTTACCTGATGGGCCGGATAAGATTGTTAGCTCATTCCGGACTAACCATGATCGGGGTCATGGCCGCATGCATCATGCGAGGGGTGCAGCCGCTACAGTATAGAGGCCACCCCATGTTGGATTTCAACGGGGAGGACGAAACCACCCGCTACGACCGTAAGGGGCCGGATTCAGCTGTGGCTCTAATAAAGACCTTGTCCGCTTTGTACAAGGGAGAAGAGGAGGATTTTCTCCGCGTAGACCCAAAGGGTGGATTTTCCATGTACAATCCTCCAAGCTGGGTGAGTGATCACATCTTGCCCATCCATTTTATATCCCCATTGTTAAATATTTAATCTTAGTGATTTCGACGCAGGAACTACGCCAGGCTATTAAATAAATAAACAGACCTCCTCCACAACCCGAGGACCCAGGACGGTCCCTCGACCCGGACTCGCAAGAGGATCCGGAGCTTTCGATGGATCTGATTGATGGAGTGTTCCATCAATTGAGCAAGGACAACACCCTGGTGGCCATTATGGCCGATTATCCAGGGCTAATCCCGGCCTCCCAGAAACGGGAGGCCGAACCCGCGGCGACAAGCCAACGAGGGGCCGCAGGGCCCCATGGGCAGAAAAGAGGTGCAGTCCGGACCGGGGCGTCGGCGCAAAGGTATGGCGCACCCCCTTATCCCAGGTGTCGTACCTTCAGGGCATATTAACACTTGTGCCCTCTTCAGGACAAAGAGACCTCGCCGAACTATATTCGGAGAGACCGCCAATCGCACCTCCACCAGCCGGGCTCCAAAGCCTGGCCCGGAAGCGGGGCCGAACACAAGGCGCGCACCGGACGCTCCTCCGACGGAGGATGTGGACAGGTTGTCTAACACCAACTCTGAGGTGGAGAGTGCCATGAACCACAGGCGTCGCTGGACAATTCTTCGCGCCGCTTGTTTCTCCCAAGAGGCGTTAGATTCCTTTAAGTCAGGAGATGCGTACCTCCGTGCTGCTCAAAATGGTCTAACCAGAGCCACGGAGCGATATGTAAAAGACATATGGGTAAGAAAATTTTGATAATTTATATATATACCAGTAGCCCCCGAGACTTGAAACAGTTAAAATAACTGATTTAAGGATCATTTGTTATGCAGGTTCTTACAGAAAAGAATTCCCTACTGTCCAAGGAGCTGGAAGAGTGCAAAGCCCAACTTGAGGCCGCACTAGCCGCGGCAGGGGAGCCTAAGGAGGCCCCCTCTGGTAATATACACTTCGAAAGATAAGTATTTTGCGAAGCACGGCTTTGGTGCGAATCTGACAAATGAAATTGCAGATGGCGCCAGATTGGATCCGGAAAGGCAACACCTCCCACGCCAGCTAAAGGCTGGTGAGAGGGTGCTGTTAATGGTGATGGGGGAGAAGAACGATCTCCGAGATGCCAACACCAAGCTGGGCATCGAGCTGAAAGATGTTCGTGCCCAGCTGTCAGACTCCGTGAAGGAGAATCAGCGGCTTCGGCGCGGCATATTTAGTAAGTGCTTGAACAAACCTTTTGAAAGGAAGTTCGGCGGGGAAGTCGACTAACAAAGCAATGTCTGTAGGTGTGCTGACAGGCCGTCCTACAGAGGAGATGCCCGATTCTACGGGTGACCTTCTTCCCAAGCTCTCGCAACTGCTCGATCGAGTTCGGCAGGCGATGCGAGGCGTCGCCCAGGCCCTGTGGCCATCCATCTCCATGCCCGAAGGTCTTGGAGAGCTTGCGGAGAAGCTAAAAGGAGCACGGCGGTGCTTCCGATTGTGGAAGATATCAGTCTGCCGTCAAGGTGCTAGGGAGGCCTGGGCCATGGTGAAGACGCGGTACGCAAAGGCTGACCCCAACCACATGGCCGAGGTCGGTCCTATAGGGCCCGATGGGAAGGAGATCCCTGTAAGCTTAGTATACGGCCAAGTAGAGTTGGCCGCAAAGTATTCCCAGCAGGACTGTAAATTAGACAGCCTGTTAGATGGTATTGAAGAGGAATACGATCAGTCAAAATGACTATGTAATTTAGTTGACATTTATAATTCCTTCTAGCCGGATTGTAGATCATTTGTCATGGCCGACCTTTTCGCTTCAGCCTCGGGATCTGACAGTCCGGAGTGTGTCCGAATTCCCATGCGGTTATATAGGAACCGGGGAATGCATGGAGACCAGGCATAGGGGTCATTAGTGCGTGAACAGACAAGTGCCCGACTAGTTATGTTATATTACATGGTTAGTAAGAAACATCTTCCAGGGAGAATAGTTCCGTTAGGGGTTCCTTTCCCTGGGAGGCATGCCCTAAGGTGCATGTCCATGCTGGGAAAAGAAATACAGGAAAAACATCTGGGGGCGTATAGATAAAAAATAAAAAAGATCATCTTTAGTTCACCGACCGGATATTCCCTTAAGAACGCTAGCTTTCGGCTTCACCCAGTCTGAGGTACATGTCCGGCTGACCCGGCAGTAACAATCGCAGAGGTGCTCCCTTTACCACCTAGCCGAACAATCGGGAATGTAGGGGTAAGCACAGGAGCCAGGCAACCCAGCTTGGCCAAAACTTAAGTCATATCGATGCATATAATGGTGAATAAAAGGTACATGCGGAAGTGTGACGCATGTGTTGGGCATGAAGCCCGTATGAATAAGCTTCTGTTTAAAGAAGCCCCCAGGTTTAATGAGCGCGGATGGCGCGTCACTTTATGAGCCTTTAAGGGCTATAAGAGAGAGAGAGAAGAAGAAGAGAAATGCAAGACAGAAAATATATAAAAAATGGATAGAGGAAGGAGACGAACATAGAGTCCAGCGCTAGGCATAGAATCTTCGGAGATGGGCTGCGTTCCATGGGTTCGGCTCGAGTCGGTTATCCGATGCATCTCGCAGGCGGTACGCTCCACTAGTCAGGACTTGGTCAATTATGAAGGGACCTTCCCACTTGGGCTTGAGTTTGTCCTTTTTCTTGTCCGGTAGTTGTAGAACTAATTCGCCAACGTTGTAATTTTTGGCCCGTACTTCTCTGCTTTGGTATCTTTGAGCCTGCTGTTGATAGAATGCGCAACGGGCTTTTTCCACGTCACGCTCCTCCTCCAATGCATATAAGATGTCCTGCCGATTGAGCTTGGCTTCTCTTTCTTCGTACATGCGCACTCGAGGTGTGTCATGAATTATGTCGCAGGGCAAAACTGCCTCTGCGTCGTACACCATAAAGAATGGTGTGTATCCGGTGGTGCGATTCGGCGTGGTCCGCAGCCCCCAGAGTATGGAGTCGAGCTCCTCTACCCAGTGCATGTTAGATTCCTTGAGGGACCGCACTAATCTGGGTTTAATGCCGCTCATGATAAGACCATTTGCACGTTCGACCTGGCCGTTAGTTTGTGGGTGATAGACGGAAGCATAGTCGAGCTTGATGCCCATGTTTTTGCACCAGAGTTTTACCTCGTCGACCGTGAAGTTTGTGCCGTTATCAGTGATGATGCTGTGGGGAACGCCGTAACGGTGTACGACCCCGGATATAAAGTCTATCATTGGTCCGGATTCGGCCGTCTTAACAGGCTTGGCTTCTATCCATTTGGTGAATTTATCCACCATGACCAGTAAGTATTTTTGCTTGTGGGTGCCACCTTTAAGGGGTCCAACCATGTCAAGCCCCCAGACCGCGAAGGGCCAAGTAATGGGGATAGTTCGGAGGGCGGTGGGTGGCATATGGCTTTGGTTTGCAAAGAGCTGGCAACCGGTGCATCGTTGGACTAAGTCCTGAGCGTCTGCCCGGGCCGTCGGCCAATAAAAGCCTGTACGGAAGGCCTTGCTTACAAGGGACCGAGCTGCAGCGTGATGACCGCCCAGTCCAGCATGAATTTCAGCTAGGAGGTTCCGCCCCTCCTCTTCGGAGATGCACCTTTGAAGGACTCCGGTAGTGCTTTTCTTATAAGGCTCTCCCTCGTGGACTCTGTAGGCTTTGGATCGCCGCACTATGCAGCGTGCCTCATTTTGGTCCTCGGGGAGTTCCTGCCTGGTGAGGTAGGCCAGGAATGGTTCTGTCCACGGGGAGATGACGGCCATTATTACGTGGGCTGAAGGTGTTATTTCATTGGCAGAGCCTCCGATTGTGTCAGAATGTTCGGTGTCGGGCAGTGCGGTTGGGTCCGGGGTGTTATTGTTCGGCTCCCCTTCCCATACTACGGATGGCTTGAACAGCCTTTCCAAGAAGATGTTCAGGGGGGACTACATCGCGTTTTGCGCCGATGCGTGCCAAGACATCTGCCACCTGATTATTTTCCCGGGCTATATGGTGAAATTCAAGCCCCTCGAACCGAGCTGACATTTTTAGGACGGCGTTGCGGTAAGCTGCCATTTTTGGATCCTTGGCATCGAAGTCTCCATTTATTTGGGATATTGCTAGGTTCGAGTCCTCGCGCACCTCTAGGTGTTGAATGCCCATGGATACTGCCATCCGGAGACCATGTAAAAGGGCCTCATATTCGGCTGTGTTGTTGGAGTCCGTGTACATAATCTGGAGTACGTATTGAACTGTGTCTCCTGTGGGGGACGTCAAAACGACGCCAGCCCCCAGTCCGGCCAACATCTTGGAGCCCTCGAAATGCATGATCCAATTTGAATATGTGCCCTACTCTTAGGGAGTTCGGCCTCTGTCCATTCTGCGATGAAGTCGGCCAAGACTTGCCACTTGATGGCTTGCCGTGGCTTATAAGTTATGTCGAACGGGAGGAACTCAATGGCCCATTTTGCAATCTGGCCCGTTACGTCACGGTTGTTTATAATATCGTTAAGTGGTACTACCGAGGCTACTGTTATTGAACACTCTTGAAAGTAGTGTCGTAGCTTCTGGGATGCCATGAATACCGCGTACGCGATCTTTTGATAATGCGGGTACCGTGATTTGCAAGGAGTGAGGACAGTGGACACATAATAGACCGGCTTTTGAACAGGGAATCTGTGTCCGTCCGCTTCTCGTTCGACGACGAGCACTGCGCTTACAACCTGATGTGTTACTGCAATGTATAATAGCATTGGTTCGCCAATATTTGGCGCGGCCAGGACTGGGTTTGTTGCAAGTATGGCTTTTATCTCCTCGAGTCCGGCCGTGGCTGCATCTGTCCATTTGAAGTGTTCGGTGCGTCGAAGGAAGCGGTAAAGGGGTAGGGCCTTTTCTCCCAAGCGGGAGATAAAGCGGCTTAGAGCCGCCACGCATCCGGTTAACTTTTGTATTTGTTTGAGGTCCTTTGGGATATCCAGTTCCGACAGAGCTCGGATCTTGTCTGGATTTGCTTCGATTCCTCTACCAGATACAATGAAGCCCAAGAGCTTTCAGGCTGGAACGCCGAAAACGCATTTTTCCGGGTTGAGCTTGATGTCGTATGTTCGGAGGTTATCAAATGTGAGCCTCAAGTCGTCTACTAGAGATTCGACATGTCTTGTTTTGACGACCACATCATCTACATATGCCTCCACTGTTTTGCCGATCTGGCTTGCTAGACAATTCTGAATCATGCGTTGATATGTTGCGCTGGCATTTTTGAGCCCGAAGGGCATTGTGTTGAAGCAGAATGGGCCGTATGGTGTGATAAATGTCGTGGCGGATTGGTCAGATTCTGCCATCTTGATTTGATGGTAACCGGAATATCCGTCGAGGAAACACAATGAATCGTGTCCTGCGGTAGCGTCGATAATTTGATCGATGCGGGGGAGGGGGAAGGGGTCCTTTGGGCAAGCCTTGTTAAGGTCTTTAAAATCAATGCACAGGCGCCAGGATTTGTCCTTCTTTGGTACCATCACCAGGTTTGCTAGCCAGTCTGGATGTTTTATATCTCTGATGAATCCGGCCTCCAATAGCTTTGCTAGCTCCTCTCCCATAGCCTGTCTCTTAGGTTCGGAAAAACGCCGAAGTGCCTGTTTGACAGGTTTGAATCCTGTTTGGATATTTAAGCTGTGCTCGGCCAGCCTGCATGGGATTCCTGGCATGTCTGAAGGGTGCCAGGCGAAAATGTCCCAGTTTTCTCGTAGGAACTCTCGCAGTGCAGCGTCTACATCAGGGTTTAGCTGTGCCCCGATGGAAGCTGTTTTATTTGGGTCCGTTGGATGGACTTGGAATTTGACTATTTTGTCCGCCGGTTTAAAGGAGGTGGACTTGGATCTTTTGTCGAGTACCACATCGTCCCTATTCACCATAGAGCGCAGCACAGTCAGTTCCTCAGCCGCTAGGGCTTCGGATAGTGCCTCGAGGGCCAGTGCGGCTGTCTTGTTTTCGGCGCGGAGTGCTATGTCTGGATCACTAGCGAGAGTGATGAACCCGTTAGGCCCGGGCATTTTGAGCTTCATGTACCCGTAATGGGGTATTGCTTGGAAGATTGTAAATGCTTCCCGCCCTAGCAGAGCGTGATAACCGCTGCTGAACGGAGCCACATGGAACGTGATCTCTTCGGACCTGTAATTATCCGGCGTGCCGAACACCACATCTAGTGTGATTTTTCCTGTACAGCGCGCTTCCCGACTGGGGATTATTCCTCTAAAGGTTGTGCTGCTTCGCTCAATGCAGTTCCAGTCTATTTCCATTTTTTGAAGGGTTTCCTCGTAAATGAGGTTCAATCTGCTGCCGCCGTCCATGAGTACCTAGGTAAGACGAAAGTCGTCCACTATTGGGCTGAGGACCAACGCGGCTGGTGCTCGGGCTGTTCGGAATTTAGGTTCATCACTGGCGTTAAAGGTAATAGCCGTGTCACTCCATGGGTTTATTGTTGCTACTTGGTAGACTTCGGCAAGGCTGCGGAGTGTCCTTTTTCGCATATTATTTGATGTGAAAGTCTCGAAGACTGTTAATACCGTATGGGTGTCTCTGGGGTGGCTTTCTGTGGCCTCCAGAATTAGGAGGTTTTCTCCAATTTTGGCCACCTGCCGGAGTATCCAACATGCTCTAAGGCTGTGAGTTGGTTTGGCGTCCTCTGTACTGTGAATTTTACAGGGTCCGTTAAGCCATCCTTCCAGTACGGTTCCATGCCCTATAGAGGGTTTTTGCTTTTTGGTGTTTGACCTGGGTGTCTGGCTATGCTGCACCCTTTTATTTCGGACTGGGTTTGTATTTAGGGCCGGATTGTCCCAAAATTTATTTTGGTTTTCCAGGCGCTTTCCATCGCACAACACTTTTGTACAACGGACGCCAAGTCAGCGAAGCGTGTGATATCATGGCAACTTATGGCGTTGAGTATTCCCTTGTCCGTGCAATTATTGTAGAAGATTAAGATTGCGTCTTCCTCGCGGCAGTCCCTTAGCATGTTCTTAACCAGGAGGAATCTAGCCCAGTAATGATGTACTGTTTCATCGGGATCTTGCCTGATTTTGGATAAATCACTTATGTTGGGGTGGGTGGGTGGAGTTAAATCCGAAGCCTCACCCGTCTGATGCTCAGAGGCCGAGGAATTTCTGAACTCGAAAATTTGGATCCCTGGGTGTTCTCCAATGAATCCAGCCCGTCGCCTGACTCTAAGTTCAGGTCTTGAGTGATATCCTCCCCTCCGAGGGTATCCGGCTTGGAGGGATCGGGAATCCGGACGTAGCGAGTCCTTAAGATAGACGAAGGTTCGCCGCACTGTCCCTCTACCACGGCAACGTGATGGGTGACTTGGGGAGAGTTAATCTCTCTCAGATCGGTTTTAGGCCCAATCTGGTCGTAATCCGTAGCGACTCCCAGGGCGGCGAAGCGATCCAAGAGCTCATTTATGGAGGAAAGATCCATTGGATCTAACTACTCAGCGAGTTCCGAACTGACATGAAGATTGTTTTCGATGGCTTGAGAGGTCATCGTCGGCGCAGAAGGCGAACAGGCGGTCATAAGAAAACCACCTAGCCGGAGGGTTTGGCCGACAGCCAAAGCTCCCTTAGCAACGGTGCCGTCTTTAAAGACGGGGCGAGGCATCCTTCCTGATGGCGACGACACAGAGGAACTCTCAATGAAAGCACCAATGTCGGTGTCAAAACCGGCGGATCTCGGGTAGGGGGGTCCCGAACTGTGCGTCTAGGCCGGATGGTAACAGGAGGCAAGGGACACGAAGTTTTACCCAGGTTCGGGCCCTCTCGATGGAGGTAAAACCCTACGTCCTGCTTGATTAATATTGATGATATGGGTAGTACAAGAGTAGATCTACCACGAGATCAGAGAGGCTAAACCCTAGAAGCTAGCCTATGGTATGATTGTTGATGTGTATGTTGCCCTACGGACTAAAACCCTCCAGTTTATATAGACACCGGATAGGGTTAGGGTTACATAGAGTCGGTTACAATGGTAGGAGATCTGAATATCCGTATCACCAAGCTTGCCTTCCACGCCAAGTAAAGTCCCTTCCGGACACGGGACGAAGTCCTCAATCTTGTATCTTCATAGTCCTGGAGTCCGGCTGAAGGTATAGTCCGGCCATCTGGACACCCCCTAATCCAGGACTCCCTTAGTGTGTCCGAACGTCGTAATCGCACTCTATTGGATATGGTGCTATCTATGATGTCTCTTACCGATTTACCACTTCATTTTGGGGCTATGCTTTAGAGACTGCCGCATTCACTTTAAATAGGGCTCCGTTGAAATCCGTTGAGATGACACCGTATGAATTATGGTTTGGGAAGAAACCTAAGCTGTCGTTTCTAAAAGTTTGGGGATGCGATGCTTATGTCAAGAAACTTCAACCTGAAAAGCTCGAACCCAAGTCGGAAAAATGCGTCTTCATAGGATACCCTAAATAAACTATTGGGTATACCTTCTACCTCAGATCCGAAGGCAAGATCTTTGTTGCCAAGAATGGATCCTTTCTAGAGGAAGAGTTTCTCTCTAAAGAAATAAGTGGGAGGAAAGTAGAACTCGATGAAGTATTACCTCTTGAACCGGTAAGTGGTGCAGCTCAAGAAAATGTTCCTCAGGTGCCTGCACCGACTAAAGAGGAAGTTAATGATGATGATCATGAAACTTCAGATCAAGTTGCTACTGAACTTCGTAGGTCCACAAGGACATGTTCCGCACCAGAGTGGTACGGCAACCCTATCCTGGAAATCATGTTGTTAGACAACGGTGAACCTTCGAACTATGAAGAAGCGATGGCGGGCCCAGATTCCGACAAATGGCTGGAAGCCATGAAATCCGAGATAGGATCCATGTGTGAAAACGAAGTATGGACTTTGACTAACTTGCCCGATGATCGGCGAGCCATAGAAAATAAATGGATCTTTAAGAAAAAGACAGATGCGGATGGTAACGCAACCATCTATAAAGCTTGGCTTGTCGCTAAGGGTTATCGACAAGTTCAAGGGGTTGACTACGATGAGACTTTCTCACCCGTAGTGAAGCTGAAGTCCGTCCGAATCATGTTAGCAATTGCCGCATTCTATGATTATGATATATGGCAAATGGACGTCAAAACGGCATTCCTTAATGGTTTCCTTAAGGAAGAATTGTATATGATGCAGCCGGAAGGTTTTGTCGATCCTAAGGATGCTGACAAGGTGTGCAAGCTCCAACGCTCTATTTATGGGCTGGTGCAAGCATCTCGGAGTTGGAACATTCGTTTTGATGAGATCATCAAAGCGTTTGGGTTTACGCAGACTTATGGAGAAGCCTGCATTTACAAGAAAGTGAGTGGGAGCTCTGTAGCATTTCTCGTATTGTATGTGGATGACATACTGTTGATGGGAAATGATATAGAATTCTTGGAAAGCATAAAGGCCTACTTGAACAAGTGTTTTTCAATGAAGGATCTTGGAGAAGCTGCTTACATATTAGGCATCAAGATCTATAGAGATAGATCGAGACGCCTCATTGGTCTTCACAGAGTACGTACCTTGACAAGATATTGAAGAAGTTCAATATGGATCAGTCAAAGAAGGGGTTCTTGTGTGTATTGCAAGGTACGAGATTGAGCACGGCTCAATGCCCGACCACGGCAGAAGATAGAAAAAAGATGAGTGTCGTCCCCTATGCCTTGGCCATAGGGTCTATCATGTAAGCTATGCTGTGTACCAGACCTGATGTAAACCTTGCCGTAAGTTTGCTAGGGAGGTACCAAAGTAATCCCGGCATGGAACACTGGACAGCGCTCAAGAATATCCTGAAGTACCTGAAGAGGACTAAGGATATGTTTCTCGTTTATGGAGGTGACGAAGAGCTCGTCGTAAAGGGTTACGTCGATGCTAGCTTGGACACAGATCTGGATGACTCTAAGTCACAGACCGGATACGTGTATATTTTGAATGGTGGGGCGGTAAGTTGGTACAGTTGCAAGCAAAGCATTGTGGCGGGATCTACATGTGAAGCGGAGTACATGGCAGCCTCAGAGGCAGCACAAGAGGCAATCTGGGTGAAGGAGTTCATTACCGACCTAGGAGTCATACGCAATGCGTCGGGCCCGATGACTCTCTTCTGTGACAACACTGGAGCTATTGCCCTTGCCAAGGAGCCCAGGTTTCACAGGAAGACCAGGCATATCAAGCGTCGCTTCAACAACATTCGTGAAAGTGTTCAAAATGGAGACATAGATATTTGTAAAGTACATACGGACCTGAATGTGGCAGATCCGTTGACTAAACCTCTCCCTAGAGCAAAACATGATCAACACCAGAACTGCATGGGTGTTCGATTCATCACAATGTAACTAGACTATTGACTCTAGTGCAAGTGGGAGACTGTTGGAAATATGCCCTAGAGGCAATAATAAAATGGTTATTGTTATACTTCTTTGTTCATGATAATTGTCTATTGTTCATGCTATAATTGTGTTATCCTGAAATCGTAATACATGTGTGAATACATAGACCACAACATGTCCCTAGTGAGCCTCTAGTTGACTAGCTCGTTGATCAAAAGATAGTCATGGTTTCCTGACTATGGACATTGGATGTCATTGATAACAGGATCACATCATTAGGAGAATGATGTGATGGACAAGACCCAATCCTAAGCATAGCTTAAAGATCGTGTAGTTCATTTGCTAGAGCTTTTCCAAATGTCAAGTATCATTTCCTTAGACCATGAGATTGTGCAACTCCCGGATACCGTAGGAGTGCTTTGGGTGTGCCAAACGTCACAATGTAACTGGGTGACTATAAAGGTACACTACAGGTATCTCCGAAAGTGTCTGTTGGGTTGGCACGAATCAAGACTGGGATTTGTCACTCTGTATGACGGAGAGGTATCTCTAGGCCCACTCGGTAATGCATCATCATAATGAGCTCAGTGTGACCAAGTGGTTGATCATGGGATCATGCATTACGGTATGAGTAAAGTGACTTGCCGGTAACGAGATTGAACGAGGTATTGGGATACCGACGATCGAGTCTCGGGCAAGTAACGTACCGATTGGCAAAGGGAATTGTATACGGGATTGATTGAATCCTCGACCTCGTGGTTCATCCGATGAGATCATCGAGGAGCATGTGGGAGCCAACATGGGTATCCAGATCCCGCTGTTGGTTATTGACCGGAGAGTCGTCTCGGTCATGTCTGCGTGTCTCCCGAACCCGTAGGGTCTACACACTTAAGGTTCGATGACGCTAGGGTTGTTGAGATATTAGTATACGGTAACCCGAAAGTTGTTCGGAGTCCCGGATGAGATCCCGGACGTCACGAGGAGTCCCGGAATTGTCCGGAGGTGAAGATTTATATATAGGAAGTCAATTTTCGGCCATCGGGAAAGTTTCGGGGGTAATCGGTATTGTACCGGGACCACCGGAAGGGTCCCGGGGGTCCACCGGGTGGGGCCACCTATCCCGGAGGGCCCCATGGGCTGAAGTGGGAGGGGAACCAGCCCTTAGTGGGCTGGTGCGCCCCCCTTGGGCCTCCCCCTGCGCCTAGGGTTTGAAACCCTAGGGGTGGGGGGCGCCCCACTTGGCTTGGGGGGCAAGCCACCCCCTTGGCCGCTCCCCCCCCCCCTCCCTTGGAGATTGGATCTCCTAGGGCCGGCGCCCCCCTCCCTAGGGACCCTATATATAGTGGGGGGAGGGAGGGCAGCCACACCCGAGCCCTTGGCGCCTCCCTCTCCCTCCCGTGACACTCCTCCATCTCCCTGAGCTTGGCGAAGCCCTGCCGAGATCACTGTTGCTTCCACCACCACGCCGTCGTGCTGCTGGATCTTCATCAACCTCTCCTTCCCCCTTGCTGGATCAAGTTGGAGGATACGTCTTCCCAACCGTACGTGTGTTGAACGCGGAGGTGCCGTCCGTTCGGCGCTAGGTCATCGGTGATTTGGATCACGATGAGTATGACTCCATCAACCCCGTTCTCTTGAACGCTTCCGCGCGCGATCTACAAGGGTATGTAATGCACTCCCCTCTCCCTCGTTACTAGATGACTCCATAGATTGATCTTGATGATGCGTAGAAAATTTTAAAATTCTGCTACGTTCCCCAACAGGCTAGTCCTCGGCTTCTGCCCCCATGCCGCGAGTGCTGGGGTGTTCGGGATAAACCTGAGCACTCTTGTTCCCATATTTGGGTCCTTCGAGGGAGGTGCTCAGCACAGCGAACAAGGCAACTGGACTAATAATGCTTTATCACTCTCACTTAGCCATAGAATTCTATAATTTTAAATTTTGGCGAAGCCCCTGGTATTCGGAAGGCCGAATTCGGGGCGCGATACACGCCTTTAAGCCGGATAGGACCGGCTCCTCGCTCTAAGCGGCATAAGTCTTTAGGGACTCGAAACCTCGCCGAACAGCGACCAGTCTCTCGCCTTATCATGACAGTCAGTTTTAGCTTTCTCTACTGAGGTGCTTAGCCTAGCAGAACCGGGGCACAATCGCAGTAGTTCTAGCGCTACCTTAGCCGATAGAACAGAACGTAAGGTACCAAAACATAGGAGCCGGGCAAACCCAACATTTGACCAAAGACATGATTCGGAGCTGATGCATCTAATGCTATAAGTTCGGGGTGCCGCACTTGTGAAAGTGTTCGGACTTCTCACACCATATTGTGGGGTACTTAAGCCCCTAGTGTGTTGGTCGTACCAAAGTGTACGGTTGCAAGGTGTCAGTAATGAACACATATATATATAACAAGAATGCAATAATAGTCACAGTGTTATGTGTTGTTTATTCAATAAAGCAGAATGATACAAATAGTGTGATAAGCAAAAAGTAGGACTATGTCCCTTCCAAGGGCAAGCTGAGGAATAGTATTAAAACAAATATTTCACTCGTTATCGTAATCCACCTGGGAGTTTCGTGGTGTGACGTAGCTTTCTGCCTCTCTTGGTTGCTGCATCATGTGTTCGGCAATCATGCTGCCAGACAAGGTTTCCAGAGATTAAAGTCCTGAAAGAGAAAAATAACAAGGGAGGAAGCCCCTAGTGCGGTTTAGGCCGCGTCTTGGAGCGTGTCGTAGTTGTGCCCCCCTCCGCACCTGTGCCCAGGTATTTTTAATGTGTAATTATGTACGCGTGGCACGAATTTCGTCGTTTGGCTAGGACTGGGGTGGGGGCCGCATTGCTACGCGAGCTCAGATCGTGCTAGGCAGTCTAGTTGCCGATTACTCCGAGCGCGCTTGAAGGTGTCCGGGTCTTGAAATGCCGAACTGGTGGATTGCCTTGAGAGGCTGCTTTGCGCTTCTGCTGTGAGGGCCATAGTGTGCTCCTCCGTTCGGAGAGAGCGCTCTGTGTTTCCATTAACTGTAATAGCCCCACGAGGTCCTGGCATCTTGATCTTGAGGTATGCATAATGCGGTACCGCATTGAATCTCGCAAATGCGGTTCGCTCGAGCAGTGCATGATAACCACTGTAGAACGGGACTATATCGAAGATTAATTCTTCACTTCGGAAGTTATCTGGGGATCCGAAGACCACTTCCAGTGTAATTGAGCCTGTGCAATGGGCCTCTACACCTGGAATGACGCCTTTAAAGGTCGTTTTTGTGGGTTTGATCCTTGAGGGGTCTATACCCATTTTGCACATTGTGTCCTGATAAAGCAGGTTCAGGCTGCTGCCACCATCCATAAGGACTCGAGTGAGGTGAAATCCATTAATGATTGGGTCTAGGACCAGTGCGGCGAATCCGCCATGACGGATACTAGTGGGGTGGTCCCTGCGATCGAAGGTGATCGGATAGGAGGACTGAAAGTGCAACTATCCCTAGGTGGTTTTGGTAATTCATAACAACATATAGCTCATTGAGCTAATGCTATTCCAAGATGACTATTTCAAAAAGCTCAATGATTGATGTGAAAGTGGAACCCTCAAAATGCTAAGGACAAAGGATTGGCTCAAGCTCAAAAGCTCAAGACTCTTCATTTTATATTTTAGTGATCCAAGATCACATTGAGTCTTTAGGAAAAGCCAATACTATCAAGGAGGGATGAGGTGTTGCTTAATGAGCCTCTTGCTTCATGTGCTTAGTGATATGCTCCAAAACCCTCAACTACTTTCCCATATCCACATATGACCTAAACCCTAAGCCAAACTCAGTCCTACCGATTCTTTCTATCCGGCGCCACCGAGTTTCACTTGTCATAAGCCACTGCCAAACCCTAGCAATTCGGTTCAACCGATAGGGATCTCGGTCTCACCGAGATGGGATTGCAAACTCTCTGTTTCCCTTTCGTAACTTTTCTGTCTCACCGAAAGAGCGAATCGGTCCCACCGAGATTGCAATGTAAACTCTTTGTTTCCCTTTTGTAACTTTTTGGTCTCACCGAAAGAGCAAATCGGTCCCACCGAGTTTGCCTGACCAACTCTCTGGTTAGCTTATTACCAAACTCGGTCTCACCGAGTTTGTGTAATCGGTCTCACCGAGATTACGTTATGCCCAAACCCTAACCATATCGGTCCTACCGAGTTGCATGTCAGTCCCGCCAAAAATCTCTAACGGTCACTAGGTTTACCTTTTCGGTCCGGCCGAGTTTGTTGATCGGTCCCACCGAGATTGGAAAATTGTGTGTAACGGTTGGATTTTGTGTGGAGGCTATATATACCCCTCCACCTCCACTTCATTCGTAGAGAGAGCCATCAGAACACATACACAATTCCAACTCATATGTTCTAAGAGAGAACCACCTACTCATGTGTTGAGACCAAGATATTCCATTCCTACCATATGAATCTTGATCTCTAGCCTTCCCCAAGTTGCTTTCCACTCAAATCTTCTTTCCACAAAATCCAAATCCTATGAGAGAGAGTTGAGTGTTGGGGAGACTATCATTTGAAGCACAAGAGCAAGGAGTTCATCATCAACACACCATTTGTTACTTCTTGGAGAGTGGTGTCTCCTAGATTGGCTAGGTGTCACTTGGGAGCCTCCAACAAGATTGTGGAGTTGAACCAAGGAGTTTGTAAGGGCAAGGAGATCGCCTACTTCGTGAAGATCTACCGCTAGTGAGGCAAGTCCTTCGTGGGCGATGGCCATGGTGGGATAGACAAGGTTGCTTCTTCGTGGACCCTTCGTGGGTGGTTGCTTCTTTGTGGACCCTTCATGGGTGGAGCCCTCCATGGACTCGCGCAACCATTACCCTTCATGGGCGGAGCCCTTCGTGGACTCGCGCAACCGTTACCCTTCGTGGGTTGAAGTCTCCATCAACGTGGATGTAGGATAGCACCACCTATCCGAACCACGGGAAAAACATCCGTGTCTCCAATTGCGTTTGAATTCTCCAAACCCTTCCCTTTACATTCTTGCAAGTTGCATGCTTCACTTTCCGCTGCCAATATACTCTTTGCATGCTTGCTTGAATTGTGTGATGATTGCTTGACTTGTCCTACAATAGCTAAAATCTGCCAAGAACTAAAATTGGGAAAAGGTTAAGTTTTTATTTGGTCAAGTAGTCTAATCACCCCCCCCCTCTAGACATACTTTCGATCCTACGAGTGGTATCAGAGCTTTGGTCTCCATTTGCTTTGATCTCCATATCTTTTGGTGGTCATAGCCTTGGTTTCACAACCTAGGAGAGTATGGCGTCTAGCAAGGGAAATTATCACCGTAGAGGTCCTTACTTTGATGGTACTAATTTTGCTAGTTGGAAGCATAAAATGAAAATGCATATTCTTGGACATAACCCCGCCGTTTGGGCTATTGTGTGTTTTGGTTTGCAAGGTGACTTCTTTGATGGGAAAGAACCAAACCGTGAAGCTACCGCGGATGAGTTGAAGATGTTGCAATACAGTGCTCAAGCTTGTGATATTCTCTTCAACGGATTGTGCCCCGAAGAATTCAACAAAATCAGCCGTCTTGAGAATGCAAAGGAAATTTGGGACACTTTGATTGATATGCACGAAGGTACTGACTCCGTCAAGGAATCCAAGTTGGACGTGCTTCAAAGTCAACTTGACAAGTTCAAAATGAAGGATGGTGAAGGTGTTGCTGAAATGTACTCTAGGCTTGCTCTCATCACAAATGAGATTGCCGGCTTAGGAAGTGAAGAGATGACCGATAGATTCATCATCAAGAAGATTCTAAGAGCCTTGGATGGAAAATATGATACCGTGTGCACATTGATCCAAATGATGCCCAATTACAAAGATCTCAAGCCAACGGAGGTGATTGTAAGAATTGTTGCTCATGAGATGTCACTTAAGGATAAAGAGGAACTTCACAACAAATCAAGTGGTGCCTACAAAGCCTCATGTGAAGCCCCTACATCATCAAGTGAGAAACAAAACTTCAATGAAGAATTGAGCTTAATGGTGAAGAACTTCAACAAGTTCTACAAGAGTAGAAGCAAAGATAGAAGCTTCAAGTCAAGGTCCTACAATGACAAAAGATCTTCTAGTCGAGAGCGAAACTGCTACAGTTGTCGAAGACCCGGACACTATTCCAATGAGTGTACGGCTCCCTACAAGAGAAGAGAATATTCTCCAAAAAGAAGAAGCAAAGAATCACCACCAAGAGAGAGAAGGAGTAGAGATGATCGTTATGAACGAAGACACTCACGGAGAAGCAAGGATTCGGAAAGGAAGGAAAAATCATCAAGGAGCTACACAAAACGAAGACATCAAGCTCATGTTGGTGAATGGGTATCCGGCTCCGACTCCGACAGCCACTCCGAGAGAAGTTATCACTCTGACTCCGAAGATACTCAAGATGAAGGTGTTGCCGGTCTAGCACTTGTGTCAACTAACTCCTACGACATATTTGACTCACCAATTGAAGGAATTGGAAGATGCTTCATGGCCAAAGGTCCTAAGGTAACACACCCCGAGTATGTTGATTTCAATAGTGATGAAGATGACTTGTTAGGTGATGATTTGCTTGTTGACAACTCTAGTGATGAATACTATGATGAAACGTCAATTAATCATGCTAATCAAGATAAAACGAATGACAATGATAAGGAGAAGATTGAGGCTCTAACTAAAGAACTAAACACTCTTAAGTTAGCTCATGAAACTATCTTCGAAGATCATCGAGAACTTTTAAGAGCTCATGAGAAATTACGCTTTGAAAAGCTCAATCTTGAGCAAGAGCATGAGTTCTTAAAAGCAATCAATGATGATCTCCGCAAGAAAAGTTCTTCTTACATTGCCAAGCGTTTACTCTTATCCACTTACATGCCTCAAGTCAAGTCTAGTAACAAGAACAAGAAAGATTCTTCCTCTAGCAGTAACAATGATCATGCTAAATCCAATATTGTTGCTTCTAGTAGTTCTCTTGATTCCACTAATGATTCTCTTAGCCAAGTTACACTTGAGCAAGAAAATAGCTTATTGAAGGGAATTATAGAGAAAGGCGTGTACAAAAGCCTTGCCGGGAGTAAGCAATTCGAGGAAATTGTGCGCAAGCAAGGAATGCACCGGAAGAATCAAGGTATTGGTTTTGAACGAAAGTTCAATGCCAATGGAGTTGAGTGGGAAGAAGATCAATACCCCAAGACAAAGTTTGTTCCTCAACAAGAGAAGTATGATACTTCTTTCAAGGGGACACAAGCTCAAGATGATCTTCCACCACAAGACTACAAGCAAAAAGGCAACGACAAGCTTCAAGAGGGAATTGATGCATTTGAAGAAGCTCCTAAGACCTTACTCAAGTGTATTCCCAAGACTACTTCAAGTTCCACTTCATCAAGTACGACCACAACTCCAAGGATTCCCATCAAGATGGTGTGGATCCAAAAGAAGAAGAACTAGAGAGTTCTTGAGGGTGACTCCGCCAACATACTTCACTCTTATCATTTTGGCAAGAACAAGTGCAATCAACTTCCACATCTTGCACTAGTTCAAGGAGTCACAAACCCTCTTGTTTGTAAGACAAGGGACAAGGTAACCTAAAATTTTTCATGGACATCATCTTGTGTGTGCATCACTCTATGTCTATGGATATCCTTGTTTGTTCCTTGTGGGACTAACCCATGTAGGTATTGAAAGTGCAATTCACTCAAATGGATAGCTCCAAGTGATCTACATCAACATTGAGCATCCACATCTTCAACATCTACATGAAGTCATCATCGACAAAACCCGAGGTTAGTTCATCCCTCTAAGGGGGGATATCACATCTAGGGGGAGCTTTACTCTAAGACTTGAGCTAAAGCAACTCTAAAGATGTGAACACAACAATGCTTTATGTAAAAGTGGTAACCCCACTTGAGCTTAAACGATGAGTATGACCTATGATCAAGTGTTCTCACTTGACTCCTAAGTCAATATACTCATATATAGATGACCTTGTCATCGCAAATTGCTTGATAGATGCTAGAATTGGTTGTGCATGCCTTGTCACATATTTCATTTGCCATCTTATTGTGTGAGCATGCTGGTTGCATATTTTACTCATTCGAGGACATCCACTTGTTGTTTTGATTGTTTGGTTTTATTTCCTTTTGCCAAGTGGATGGACAAGAATGCCTAAAAACCTCCTCTAGCTATCTATGCTTTTCTCGTCTCAAACTCTATTCATGCTGCATCACAAAATTTGATCAAGTCAGATTCGAACCACTCTGTGTGAGGAGCGCTTGGAGTCCCCGATTCGTCATGGACTTAAACTTCCAAAACCTCTTTATGATTCTCGGTCTGACCGATACCCTACTTTCGGTCCTACCGAGATCATTAAGTTGATCTAGGTTTTCGATCTCGGTGCAACCGATTTGAACCATTCGGTCACACCGAGTTGCAACAACTGTATACAGTTTTGCATCTCGGTGCCACCGAGTTGTTCCACTCGGTCACACCGACAGGGTCGGGCTATATATAGTCACGGGCAAAAATTTGGAAATTTCTCCGAACCCCTTCGCCCGCGCGATAGCCTGCTCTGCCAACTTGGTCTCCGGATCGTCTCCTCGCCGCCAGCCGCCTCGAGTCGCTGGTCTCCATCGCCGTCAGCGGAAATCCAACCCCGCGGTTGCCACCGTAGCGAGTCTCCGCCAAACTAGGGTATGGACTCGATCTTTGTGCTATTCCCCAATCCGATTCTTAGCACATTGTGATCATCATGATTCTTGCCACGTTTGTCAAACTTCTATCCAGTCAATGAACTCGTAGATTAGGTTTAATTCGAAAATTTTAGGGTTAGGTTTCCGCCGAAACCATCTTGGAACCACCGAGTTGAAAAACTCGGTCCCACCGATTTGGCTTATGCCATTGCACAAGTGAGACTCGGTCCGATCGAGAATTACTTATTGGTGTGACCGATTTTGGAACTCTGTGAAACCCTAGCAGTCTCGGTGCCACCGAACTGTGACTCGGTCTGACCGAGTTCACTAGTTTAGGTGCCAAAACTGCTTCGGTATCACCGAGTTTAGAAATCGGTAGATCCGAGATGCTTTCAGTGGGAAACTAAAACTAAGTTTTTGAATTATTCTTTTGCAAAAATCTCTGCATTTTGTGATGCTTATCCACTCTATCTCATCTATAACCTATTCACAGGGTCAGCAGTCAGAGTTTGCATCATGTCAGACCAAAGTGATAGCCAGAACTTGTCAGAGCAGCAAGTGCAGATGAGTGAGGGCACTAGTCCCTCAAGTTCCTCAGATGATGGCAGCAGGAGCACCCCTAGCAATCTGCCTAAAGCTGCCACAAGACAGAGAAAGAAGAGAACCTCAGACTCAGAAGATGAGGATTATGTGGCAGAAGAGGAAGCAACTTCCAAGAGAGTTGAGCCAGCACAGGGCATAAAACCAGGGATGAAGATCAAAAGGCCAGCAGGCAGGCAGCCTATGTCAAAGGCCAGAGCTTCAACTGAGAAGCCCACTCCCATTGAGCCAGTTGCTGCTGAAGGCAAGAAGAGGAAAGAAAGGGTGAAGAAAACTGTAGCCAAAGTGCTTGGCAAGGCTTCCATCATGGAAGATGAGGAGGAAGAAGAAGAGGTAGCTGCACCAGCACCTAAGGCACCCAAGCTGATGGGTGATGCCATAAGAACAGGGGTAGCTGCTTCCAAGGCCAAGCCAGCTCCAAAGCCAAAGCCAAAGAGGAACACAAGAAGCATCCCAGCTACTGAGAAGAACAAGGCCCCAGTGCCTAAAGCTGCAGAAGAAGAAGAAGAGAATGTTCTTAGAAAGCTCAAGCCCAAGATCCCAGAAAACAATGATGCTCATCCTGTGGCTGAGGATATGAAACTCAGGAGAGATTCAGGGCTCCGGAAGTGGAGAGAAGCAGACCCGTATGCTTCAAGGAGAAGGACTGCAGTTGACTATAGGTTTCACACCAAGGAGTAGCAAGACTTTTATGAGACAGTGCTGCTAGACAAGAAGCCAATTGTCTGTGATATGAGATGGGTTGATTGGCAATACATCAAGGACAATGAAGAGTACTACCCTGGAGTGCAGGACAGCTTCAAGGCATGTGGAGTAGAGGACTTTGTTGGGCAGAAGCTCACAAAGTGGAACGAGGAACTCATCATGCAGTTCTACTCCACAGCCCATTTCTATCCAGATGGCAGGATTGTATGGATGTCAGAGGGTACGAGGTACCAGTCTACAGTTGCTGAATGGGCTCAGCTGATTAATGCCCCAGAAGAGCATGACGATGACTTGGACATTTATGCCAAGAAAAAGATGGACCACAACTCAATGTCAAACATGTACAAGAAGATTCCAAGTGAAGCACTTGATACGTTCAAGTTTGGCTCAGTACACTATCTTCTGTCAGGGCTGCCAACCATCAACTGGATTCTTAGGCACACCCTATTACCCAAGTCTAGAGATCACAAGATGATCAGGGGCCACGCGATCAAATTGCTTAATATCTTTGACGTGCCACAGGAATTCAAAGTCATGAGCCTTATGATTGAAACAATCAAGAGGACAGCAGCAGACCAGAAGAGGAGCTGTGGATATGCCCCACAGATTCAGGAGCTCATCAACTCTAAGATGGGCACGGGCATATACTTATTGGACAAGGAACACCTGCCCATCCGTCCAGATTTTGAAGATAATCAAGTGGTCATGACTGAGAATGAGCCATCATCTGCCCAAGCACAAGCCAAGAAGGAGAAGGCGAGGAAGGAGAAAGCTGCCAAGATGCCTACTCAAGAGGAGGCATCTGAATATTTCCTGAAAACCAAACAAGAGCAGCTTGGTTACTTGATTGCATCCACCCTGTGGATTGAGCAAGGACTAGCCACCCTAACTCAGAACCAGGCAAGCTTAGAGAGGATCATGGAACAAAAGTTCTATGACTTGGATGTCAAAGTGACAGAGATTCAGACTGCAGTGGAGCAGCTCCAGGATGACATGCAGGAGAGGAGAGGCAAGACTACAACTGATGCCTTTGCCAGAGTGCCACGAGGTCCGAGGTCGTCTGAAGTGCCAGTTGCTGACCCCAGAGCCACCACGTCTACACCAGCTACAGCCTCAGTTCCACCAGCTCCAGCGTCCATTTCAGCCTCGACTCCGACCACGTCTACAGAAGGCTTCGTCCTTGGAGTGCTCCAGACTCCACCACCACCTGAAGATCAAGCCTGAGTGTCGACTTAGCACTATGCATTTTCTAGGAACTTTTTGGTAACTTGTTGCCAAAGGGGGAGAAAATGTATAGATCATAGGCTTCAAGAGAGAGTGTTGCTTTTATTCTCTCTTGTTTTATTTGGTGGTTTTTCGAACTTTATTTGCTTTTGTGTGAGATACTATGTCATTGCTCGTGAGACATTGATGATCATGTGTTTGATCATAAGCTACACTTAATGTTTGCTTAATATTATCATCTTATCTATCTTATGTGATCATTCACTATTCTTGGTGATGAGTGCATGTATTTCATTCTTATCATTTTAAGCGCTCCACCAAGATGTATGTGACATGGAAGAGTAACCCATGACTCTAACTCTTTGTGCATTTGCAGTCCAAAGCAAATTTTAAATATGCAAAAAATTTAGGGGGAGCTCTTACTTGTCACATACTTCTCAAAGCAACGATATATTTCATGCTTATTATCATTTGTCGAAGCTTTGATCTATATGTTGTCATCAATTACCAAAAAGGGGGAGATTGAAAGTGCAACTATCCCTAGGTGGTTTTGGTAATTCATAACAACATAGCTCATTGAGCTAATGCTAATCCAAGATGACTATTTCAGGAAAGCTCAATGATTGGCATGGCATGGATGTGAAAGTGGAACCCTCAAAATGCTAAGGACAAAGGATTGGCTCAAGCTCAAAAGCTCAAGACTCTTCATTTTATATTTTAGTGATCCAAGATCACATTGACTCTTTAGGAAAAGCCAATACTATCAAGGAGGGATGAGGTGTTGCTTAATGAGCCTCTTGCTTCATGTGCTTAGTGATATGCTCCAAAACCCTCAACTACTTTCCCATATCCACATATGACCTAAACCCTAAGCCAAACTCGGTCCTACCGATTCTTTCTATCCGGCGCCACCGAGTTTCACTTGTCATAAGCCACTGCCAAACCCTAGCAATTCGGTTCTACCGATAGGGATCTCGGTCTCACCGAGATGGGATTGCAAACTCTCTGTTTCCCTTTCGTAACTTTTCGGTCTCACCGAAAGAGCGAATCGGTCCCACCGAGATTGCAATGTAAACTCTTTGTTTCCCTTTTGTAACTTTACGGTCTCACCGAAAGAGCAAATCGGTCCCACCGAGTTTGCCTGACCAACTCTCTGGTTAGCTTATTACCAAACTCGGTCTCACCGAGTTTGTGTAATCGGTCTCACCGAGATTACTTTATGCCCAAACCCTAACCATATCGGTCCTACCGAGTTGCATGTCAGTCCCACCGAAAATCTCTAACGGTCACTAGGTTTACCTTTTCGGTCCGACCGAGTTTGTTGATTCGGTCCCACCGAGATTTGAAAACTGTGTGTAATGGTTGGATTTTGTGTGGAGGCTATATATACCCCTCCACCTCCTCTTCATTCGTAGAGAGAGCCATCAGAACACATACACAATTCCAACTCATATGTTCTGAGAGAGAACCACCTACTCATGTGTTGAGACCAAGATATTCCATTCCTACCATATGAATCTTGATCTCTAGCCTTCCCCAAGTTGCTTTCCACTCAAATCTTCTTTCCACAAAATCCAAATCCTATGAGAGAGAGTTGAGTGTTGGGGAGACTATCATTTGAAGCACAAGAGCAAGGAGTTCATCATCAACACACCATTTGTTACTTCTTGGAGAGTGGTGTCTCCTAGATTGGCTAGGTGTCACTTGGGAGCCTCCAACAAGATTGTGGAGTTGAACCAAGGAGTTTGTAAGGGCAAGGAGATCGCCTACTTCGTGAAGATCTACCGCTAGTGAGGCAAGTCCTTCGTGGGCGATGGCCATGGTGGGATAGACAAGGTTGCTTCTTCGTGGACCCTTCGTGGGTGGTTGCTTCTTCGTGGACCCTTCATGGGTGGAGCCCTCCGTGGACTCGCGCAACCATTACCCTTCATGGGTGGAGCCCTCCGTGGACTCGCGCAACTGTTACCCTTCGTGGGTTGAAGTCTCCATCAACGTGGATGTAGGATAGCACCACCTATCCGAACCACGGGAAAAACATCCGTGTCTCCAATTGCGTTTGAATTCTCCAAACCCTTCCCTTTACATTCTTGCAAGTTGCATGCTTTACTTTCTGCTGCCAATATACTCTTTGCATGCTTGCTTGAATTGTGTGATGATTGCTTGACTTGTCCTACAATAGCTAAAATCTGCCAAGAACTAAAATTGGGAAAAGGTTAAGTTTTTATTTGGTCAAGTAGTCTAATCACCCCCCCCCCTCTAGACATACTTTCGATCCTACAAGTGGTATCAGAGCTTTGGTCTCCATTTGCTTTGATCTTCATAGCTTTTGGTGGTCATAGCCTTGGTTTCACAACCTAGGAGAGTATGGCGTCTAGCGAGGGAAATTATCACCGTAGAGGTCCTTACTTTGATGGTACTAATTTTGCTAGTTGGAAGTATAAAATGAAAATGCATATTCTTGGACATAACCCCGCCGTTTGGGCTATTGTGTGTTTTGGTTTGCAAGGTGACTTCTTTGATGGGAAAGAACCAAACCGTGAAGCTACCGCGGATGAGTTGAAGATGTTGCAATACAATGCTCAAGCTTGTGATATTCTCTTCAACGGATTGTGCCCCGAAGAATTCAACAAAATCAGCCATCTTGAGAATGCAAAGGAAATTTGGGACACTTTGATTGATATGCACGAAGGTACCGACTCCGTCAAGGAATCCAAGTTGGACGTGCTTCAAAGTCAACTTGACAAGTTCAAAATGAAGGATGGTGAAGGTGTCGCTGAAATGTACTCTAGGCTTGCTCTCATCAGAAATGAGATTGCCGGCTTAGGAAGTGAAGAGATGACCGATAGATTCATCATCAAGAAGATTCTAAGAGCCTTGGATGGAAAATATGATACCTGTTGGAAATATGCCCTAGAGGCAATAATAAAAGTGTTATTATTATATTTCCTTGTTCATGATAATTGTCTTTTATTCATGCTATAACTGTATTATCCGGAAATCGTAATACACGTGTGAATAAATAGACCATAATATGTCCCTAGTGAGCCTCTAGTTGACTAGCTCGTTGTGATCAACAGATAGTCATGGTTTCCTGGCTATGGACATTGGATGTCGTTGATAACGGGATCACATCATTAGGAGAATGATGTGATGGACAAGACCCAATCCTAAGCCTAGCACAAAGATCGTGTAGTTCGTATGCTAAAGCTTTGCTAATGTCAAGTATCTCTTCCTTCGACCATGAGAGCGTGTAACTCCTGGATACCGTAGGAGTGCTTTGGGTGTATCAAACGTCACAACGTAACTGGGTGACTATAAAGGTGCATTACAGGTATCTCCGAAAGTATCTATTGTTTTATGCGGATCGAGACTGGGATTTGTCACTCCGTGTAAACGGAGAGGTATCTCTGGGCCCACTCGGTAGGACATCATCATATGCGCAATGTGACCAAGGAGTTGATCACGGGATGATGTGTTACGGAACGAGTAAAGTGACTTGCCGGTAATGAGATTGAACAAGGTATTGGATACCGACGATCGAGTCTCGGGCAAGTAACATACCGATAGACAAAGGGAATTGAATACGGGATTGATTAAGTCCTTGACATCGTGGTTCATCCGATGAGATCATCGTGGAACATGTGGGATCCATCATGGGTATCCAGATCCTGCTGTTGGTTATTGACCAGAGAACGTCTCGGTCATGTCTGCATGTCTCCCGAACCCGTAGGGTCTACACACTTAAGGTTCGATGACACTAGGGTTATAAAGGAAGTTTGTATGTGGTTACCGAATGTTGTTCGGAGTCCCGGATGAGATCCCGGACGTCACGAGGAGTTCCGGAATGGTCCGGAGGTAAAGATTTATATATGGGAAGTCCTATTTTGGCCACCGGAAAATGTTCGGGATTTTTCGGTATTGTACCGGGAAGGTTCTAGAAGGTTCCGGAGTGGGGCCCACCTGCATGGGGGGACCCACATGGACGTGGGTAGTGGGGGCAAGGCCCCACACCCCTGGTCAAGGCGCACCAAGATCCCCCCTTAGAAGGAATAAGATCATATCCCAAAGGGATAAGATCAAGATCCCTAAAAAGGGGGGATAGCAATCGATGGGGAAGGAAATGATGGGATTTCTTTCCTCCCACCTTTGCCAACGCCCCAATGGACTTGGAGGGAAAGAAACCAGCCCCCTCCACCCCTATATATAGTGGGGAGGCGCATGGGAGCTTCACCCTTGCCCCTGGCGCAGCCCTCCCTCTCCCAAGTGCTCCTCCTCTCTCACGGTGCTTGGCGAAGCCCTGCAGGATTGCCACGCTCCTCCACCACCACCACGCCGTTGTGCTGCTGCTGGACGGAGTCTTCCTCAACCTCTCCCTCTCTCCTTGCTGGATCAAGGCATGGGAGACGTCACCGGGCTGTACGTGTGTTGAACGCGGAGGTGCCGTCCGTTCGGCACTAGGATCTCCGGTGATTTGGATCACGACGAGTACGACTCCTTCAACCCCGTTCTCTTGAACGCTTCCGCTTAGCGATCTACAAGGGTATGTAGATGCACTCTCTTTCTACTTGTTGCTGGTCTCTCCATAGATAGATCTTGGTGACACGTAGGAAATTTTTGAATTTCTGCTACGTTCCCCAACAGTGGCATCATGAGCTAGGTTTATTGCGTAGATTCTTTGCACGAGTAGAACACAAAGTAGTTGTGGGCGTTGATGTTGTTCAATATGCTTACCGTTACTAGTCCAATCTTGTTTCGACGGTATTGTGGGATGAAGCGGCCCGGACCGACCTTACACGTACTCTTACGTGAGACAGGTTCCACCGATTGACATGCACTTGGTGCATAAGGTGGCTAGCGGGTGCCAGTCTCTCCCACTTTAGTCGGAACGGATTCGATGAAAAGGGTCCTTATGAAGGGTAAATAGCAATTGGCATATCACGTTGTGGTTTTGCGTAGGTAAGAAACGTTCTTGCTAGAAACCCATAGCAGCCACGTAAAACATGCAAACAACAATTAGAGGACGTCTAACTTGTTTTTGCAGGGTATGCTATGTGATGTGATATGGCCAAAAGGATGTGATGAATGATATATGTGATGTATGAGATTGATCATGTTCTTGTAATAGGATTCACGACTTGCATGTCGATGAGTATGACAACCGGCAGGAGCCATAGGAGTTGTCTTTATTTATTGTATGACCTGCATGTCATTGAAGAACGCCATGTAAACTACTTTACTTTATTGCTAAACGCGTTAGTCATAGAAGTAGAAGTAGTCGTTGACGTGACAACTTCATGAAGACACGATGATGGAGATCATGATGATGGAGATCATGGTGTCATGCCGGTGACAAGATGATCATGGAGCCCCGAAGATGAAGATCAAAGGAGCTATATGATATTGGCCATATCATGTCACTACTCTATTTGATTGCATGTGATGTTTATCATGTTTATGCATCTTGTTTGCTTAGGACGACGGTAGTAAATAAGATGATCCCTTACAAAATTTCAAGAAGTGTTCTCCCCTAACTGTGCACCGTTGCTACAGTTCGTCGCTTCTAAGCACCACGTGATGATCGGGTGTGATGGATTCTTACGTTCACATACAACGGGTGTAAGACAGTTTTACACAGCGAAAACACTTAGGGTTAACTTGACGAGCCTAGCATGTGCAGACATGGCCTCGGAACACGGAGACCGAAAGGTCGAGCATGAGTCGTATGGTAGATACGATCAACATGAAGATGTTCACCGATGATGACTAGTCTGTCTCACGTGATGATCGGACACGGCCTAGTTGACTCGGATCATGTGATCACTTAGATGACCAGAGGGATGTCTATCTAAGTGGGAGTTCATAAGATGAACTTAATTATCCTGAACATAGTCAAAATACCTTTTGCAAATTATGTCGTAAGCTCGCGCTTTAGTTCCACTGTTTAGATATGTTCCTAGAGAAAATATAGTTGAAAGTTGATAGTAGCGATTATGCGATCAGTAGAAAGCTTATGTCCTTAATGCACCGCTCAGTGTGCTGAACCCCAACGTCGTTTGTCGATGTTGCGAACATCGGACATACACGTTTTGATAACTACGTGATAGTTCAATTAAATGGTTTAAGTAGAGGCACCAAAGACGTTTTCGAAACATCGCGGAACATATGAGATGTTTCGAGGGCTGAAATTGGGATTTCAGGCTCGTGCTCACGTCAAGAGGTATAAGACCTCCGACGATTCTCTTAGCCTGCAAACTAAGGGAGAAAATCTCAATCGTTGAGCTTGTGCTCAGATTGTCTGAGTGCAACAATCACTTGAATTGAGTGGGAGTTGATCTTCCAAATGAGATAGTGATGTTTCTCCAAAGTCATTGCCACCGAGCTGCTAGAGCTTCATGATGAACTATAACATATCAGGGATAAATAAGATGATCCTTGAGGTATTCACGATGTTTGACACCGCGAAAGTAGAAATCAAGAAGGAGCATCAATTGTTGATGGTTGGTGAAACCACTAGTTTCAAGAAGGGCAAGGGCAAGAAGGGATACTTCATGAAACGGCAAATCAGCTGCTGCTCCAGTGAAGAAACCCAAGGTTGAACCCAAACCCGAGACTAAGTGCTTCTGTAATAAGGGGAACAGTCACTAGAGCAGAATTACCCTAGATACTTGGTAGATGAGAAGGCTGGCAAGGTCGATAGAAGTATATTGGATATACATTATGTTAATGTGTACTTTACTAGTACTCCTAGTAGCACCAGGGTATAAGATACCGGTTCGGTTGCTAAGTGTTAGTAACTCGAAATAAAAGCTACGGCAAAACGGAGACTAGCTAAAGGTGAGCTGACGATATGTGTTGGAAGTGTTTCCAATGTTGATATGATCAAGCATCGCACGCTCCCTCTACCATCGAGATTTGGTGTTTGCGTTGAGCATAGACATGATTGGATTATGTCTATCGCAATACGGTTATTCATTTAAAGAGAATAATGGTTACTCTATTTATTTGAATAATACCTTCAATGGTCTTGCACCTAAAATGAATGGTTCATTGAAATCTCGATCGTAGTGATACACATGTTCATGCCAAAAGATAGTAATGATAGTACCACCTATTTGTGGCACTGCCACGTAAGTCATATCGGTATAAAATGCATGAAGAAGCTCCATGTTGATGGATCTTTGGACTCACTCATTTTTGAAAAGTTTGAGACATGCGAACCATGTCTATTGGTATATATGCATGAAGAAACTCCATGCAAATGGACCGTTTGAACTCACTTGATTTTGAATCACTTGAGATATGCAAATCATACCACATGGGCAAGATGACTGAAAAGCCTCGGTTTCAGTAAGATGGAACAAGATAGCAACTTGTTGGAAGTAACACATTTTGATGTGTGTAGTCCAATGAGTGTTGAGGCATGCAGTGAATATCATTATGTTCTTACTTCACAGATGATTCGAGTAGATGTTGAATATATTTACTTGATGAAACACAAGTCTGAATTATTGAATGGTTCAAGTAATTTCAGAGTAAAGTTGAAGATCATCGTGACAAGAGGATAAAATGTCTATGATAAGATCATAGAGATGAGTATCTGAGTTACGAGTTTTGGCACACAATTAAGACATTGTGGAAATTGTTTCGCAATTAATACCGCCTGGAACACCACAGTGTGATGGTGTGTCCGAACATCATAACTGCACCCCATTGGATATGATGCATACCATGATGTCTCTTATCGAATTACCACTATCGTTCATGGGTTAGGCATTAGATACAACCACATTCACTTTAAATAGGGCACCATGTAATTCCGTTGAGATGACACCGTATGAATTATGGTTTAGAGAAACCTAAGTTGTCGTTTCTTAAAAGTTTGGGGCTACGACGCTTATGTGAAAAAGTTTCAGGCTGATAAGCTAGAACCCAAAGCGGATAAATGCATCTTCATAGGACACCCAAAACAGTTGGGTATACCTCCTGTCTCAGATCCAAAAGCAATAAAGGATTGTTTCTTGAATCAGGTCCTTTCTCGAGGAAAGGTTTCTCTCGAAAGAATTGAGTGGGAGGATGGTGGAGACTTGATGAGGTTATTGAACCATCACTTCAACCAGTGTGTAGCAGGGCACAGGAAGTTGTTCCCGTGGCACCTACACCAATTGAAGTGGAAGCTTATGATAGTGATCATGAAACTTCAGATCAAGTCACTCCCAAACCTCGTAGCATGACAAGGATGCGTACTACTTGAGAGTGGTACGTAATCCTGTCTTGGAAGTCATGTTGCTAGACAACAATGAGCCTACGAGCTATGGAGAAGCGATGGTGGCCCGGATTCCGATAAATGGCTTGAGGCCATAAAATCCAAGAGAGGATCCATGTATGAAAACAAAGTGAAGACTTTAGCAGAACGGCTCGATGGTCGTAAGGCAAATGAGTACGGATGGATTTTAAAAGGAAGACAGACAATGATGGTAAGAATTACCATTAAGAAAGCTCGACTTGTCGTTAAGATGTTTTCTGACAAGTTCAAGGAGTTGACTACGATGAGATTTTCTCACTCGTAGCGATGCTAAGAGTCTGTTGGAATTATATTAGCGATTACTGCATTATTTATGAAATCTTGCAGATAGGATGTCAAAACATTGTTTCCTCGACGATTTACTTGAGGAAAGGTTGTATGTGATACAACCGGAAGGTTTTGTCAATCCCGAAAGATGCTAATAAGTATGCAAAGCTCCAGCAACCCTTCTAAGGACTGGAGTGAGCATCTCGGAGTTGGAATGTATGCTTTGATGATGATCAAAGATTTTGGGTTTGTACAAAGTTTATGAGAAACTTGTATTTCCAAAGAAGTGAGTGGGAGCACTATAGAATTTCTGATGAGTATATGTTGTTGACATATTGTTGATCAGAAATGACGTAGAATTTCTGGAAAGCATATAGGGTTATTTTGAAAGTGTTTTTCAATGGAAAGCCTGGATTAAGCTACTTGAACATTGAGCATCAAGATCTATAAGGATAGATCAAAATGCTTAATAATACTTTCAAATGAGCACATACCTTGACATGATCTTGAAGGTGTTCAAGATGGACCAGTCAAAGAAGGAGTTCTTGCCTGAGTTGTAACGTATGAAGTTAAGACTTAAAGCTCGACCTCGGCAGAATAGAGAGAAAGGACGAAGGTCGTCCCCTATGCTTAAGACATAGGCTCTACAGTATGCCATGCTGAGTACCGCACCTGAAGTGTGCCTTGCCATGAGTCAGTCAAGGGGTACAAGAGTGATCCATGAATGGATCACAGACAGCGGTCAAAGTTATCCTTAGTAACTAGTGGACTAAGGAATTTTCTCGATTATGGAGGTGGTAAAAGAGTTCGTCGTAAAGGTTACGTCGATGCAAGCTTGACACCTATCCGGATAGCTCTGAGTAGAGAGACCGGATACATATAATGGAGCAACTATTTAGAATAGCTCCAAGTGGAACAGTTATTTGGAATGGCTCCAAATAGAACGTGGTAGCTACATCTAGGAGATGACATAGAGATTTGTAAAGCACACACGGATCTGAAAGGTTCAGACCCGTTGACTAAAACCTCTCTCACAAGCAACATGATCAAACCCAAAACTCTTTGGATGTTGGTCACATGGTGATGTGACCTGTAGGTGTTAATCACATGGTGATGTGAACTAGATTATTGACTCTAGTGCAAGTGGGAGACTGTTGGAAATATGCCCTAGAGGCAATAATAAAAGTGTTATTATTATATTTCCTTGTTCATGATAATTGTCTTTTATTCATGCTATAACTGTATTATCCGGAAATCGTAATACACGTGTGAATAAATAGACCACAATATGTCCCTAGTGAGCCTCTAGTTGACTAGCTCGTTGTGATCAACAGATAGTCATGGTTTCCTGGCTATGGACATTGGATGTCGTTGATAACGGGATCACATCATTAGGAGAATGATGTGATGGACAAGACCCAATCCTAAGCCTAGCACAAAGATCGTGTAGTTCGTATGCTAAAGCTTTGCTAATGTCAAGTATCTCTTCCTTCGACCATGAGAGCGTGTAACTCCTGGATACCGTAGGAGTGCTTTGGGTGTATCAAACGTCACAACGTAACTGGGTGACTATAAAGGTGCATTACAGGTATCTCCGAAAGTATCTATTGTTTTATGCGGATCGAGACTGGGATTTGTCACTCCGTGTAAACGGAGAGGTATCTCTGGGCCCACTCGGTAGGACATCATCATATGCGCAATGTGACCAAGGAGTTGATCACGGGATGATGTGTTACGGAACGAGTAAAGTGACTTGCCGGTAATGAGATTGAACAAGGTATTGGATACCGACGATCGAGTCTCGGGCAAGTAACATACCGATAGACAAAGGGAATTGAATACGGGATTGATTAAGTCCTTGACATCGTGGTTCATCCGATGAGATCATCGTGGAACATGTGGGATCCATCATGGGTATCCAGATCCTGCTGTTGGTTATTGACCAGAGAACGTCTCGGTCATGTCTGCATGTCTCCCGAACCCGTAGGGTCTACACACTTAAGGTTCGATGACACTAGGGTTATAAAGGAAGTTTGTATGTGGTTACCGAATGTTGTTCGGAGTCCCGGATGAGATCCCGGACGTCACGAGGAGTTCCGGAATGGTCCGGAGGTAAAGATTTATATATGGGAAGTCCTATTTTGGCCACCGGAAAATGTTCGGGATTTTTCGGTATTGTACCGGGAAGGTTCTAGAAGGTTCCGGAGTGGGGCCCACCTGCATGGGGGGACCCACATGGACGTGGGTAGTGGGGGCAAGGCCCCACACCCCTGGTCAAGGCGCACCAAGATCCCCCCTTAGAAGGAATAAGATCATATCCCAAAGGGATAAGATCAAGATCCCTAAAAAGGGGGGATAGCAATCGATGGGGAAGGAAATGATGGGATTTCTTTCCTCCCACCTTTGCCAACGCCCCAATGGACTTGGAGGGCAAGAAACCAGCCCCCTCCACCCCTATATATAGTGGGGAGGCGCATGGGAGCTTCACCCTTGCCCCTGGCGCAGCCCTCCCTCTCCCAAGTGCTCCTCCTCTCTCGCGGTGCTTGGCGAAGCCCTGCAGGATTGCCACGCTCCTCCACCACCACCACGCCGTTGTGCTGCTGCTGGACGGAGTCTTCCTCAACCTCTCCCTCTCTCCTTGCTGGATCAAGGCATGGGAGACGTCACCGGGCTGTACGTGTGTTGAACGCGGAGGTGCCGTCCGTTCGGCACTAGGATCTCCGGTGATTTGGATCACGACGAGTACGACTCCTTCAACCCCGTTCTCTTGAACGCTTCCGCTTAGCGATCTACAAGGGTATGTAGATGCACTCTCTTTCTACTTGTTGCTGGTCTCTCCATAGATAGATCTTGGTGACACGTAGGAAATTTTTGAATTTCTGCTACGTTCCCCAACAATACCGTGTGCACATTGATCCAAATGATGCCCAATTACAAAGATCTCAAGCCAACGGAGGTGATTGGAAGAATTGTTGCTCATGAGATGTCACTTAAGGATAAAGAGGAACTTCACAACAAATCAAGTGGTGCCTACAAAGCCTCATGTGAAGCCCCTACATCATCAAGTGAGAAACAAAACTTCAATGAAGAATTGAGCTTAATGGTGAAGAACTTCAACAAGTTCTACAAGAGTAGAAGCAAAGATAGAAGCTTCAAGTCAAGGTCCTACAATGACAAAAGATCTTCTAGTCGAGAGCGAAACTGCTACTGTTGTGGAAGACCCGGACACTATTCCAATGAGTGTACGGCTCCCTACAAGAGAAGAGAAGATTCTCCAAAAAGAAGAAGCAAAGAATCACCACCAAGAGAGAGAAGGAGTAGAGATGATCGTTATGAACGAAGACACTCATGGAGAAGCAAGGATTCAGAAAGGAAGGAAAAATCATCAAGGAGCTACACAAAACGAAGACATCAAGCTCATGTTGGTGAATGGGTATCCGGCTCCGACTCCGACAGCCACTCCGAGAGAAGTTATCACTCCGACTCCGAAGATACTCAAGATGAAGGTGTTGCCGGTCTAGCACTTGTGTCAACCAACTCCTACGACATATTTGACTCACCAATTGAAGGAATTGGAAGATGCTTCATGGCCAAAGGTCCTAAGGTAACACACCCCGAGTATGTTGATTTCAATAGTGATGAAGATGACTTGTTAGGTGATGATTTGCTTGTTGACAACTCTAGTGATGAATACTATGATGAAACGTCAACTAATCATGCTAATCAAGATAAAACGAATGACAATGATAAGGAGAAGATGGAGGCTCTAACTAAAGAACTAAACACTCTTAAGTTAGCTCATGAAACTATCTTCGAAGATCATCGAGAACTTTTAAGAGCTCATGAGAAATTATGCTTTGAAAAGCTCAATCTTGAGCAAGAGCATGAGTTCTTAAAAGCAATCAATGATGATCTCCGCAAGAAAAGTTCTTCTTACATTGCCAAGCGTTTACTCTTATCCACTTACATGCCTCAAGTCAAGTCTAGTAACAAGAACAAGAAAGATTCTTCCTCTAGCAGTAACAATGATCATGCTAAATCCAATATTGTTGCTTCTAGTAGTTCTCTTGATTCCACTAATGATTCTCTTAGCAAAGTTACACTTGAGCAAGAAAATAGCTTATTGAAGGGAATTATAGAGAAAGGCGTGTACAAAAGCCTTGCCGGGAGTAAGCAATTCGAGGAAATTGTGCGCAAGCAAGGAATGCACCGGAAGAATCAAGGTGTTGGTTTTGAACGAAAGTTCAATGCCAATGGAGTTGAGTGGGAAGAAGATCAATACCCCAAGACAAAGTTTGTTCCTCAACAAGAGAAGTATGATACTTCTTTCAAGGGGACACAAGCTCAAGATGATCTTCCACCAAAAGACTACAAGCAAAAAGGCAAGGACAAGCTTCAAGAGGGAATTGATGCATTTGAAGAAGCTCCTAAGACCTTAGTCAAGTGGATTCCCAAGACTACTTCAAGTTCCACTTCATCAAGTACGACTACAACTCCAAGGATTCCCATCAAGATGGTGTGGATCCAAAAGAAGAAGAACTAGAGAGTTCTTGAGGGTGACTCCGCCAACATACTTCACTCTTATCATTTTGGCAAGAACAAGTGCAATCAACTTCCACATCTTGCACTAGTTCAAGGAGTCACAAACCCTCTTGTTGGTAAGACAAGGGACAAGGTAACCTAAAAGTTTTCATGGACATCATCTTGTGTGTGCATCACTATATGTCTATGGATATCCTTGTTTGTTCCTTGTGGGACTAACCCATGTAGGTATTGAAAGTGCAATTCACTCAAATGGATAGCTCCAAGTGATCTACATCAACATTGAGCATCCACATCTTCAACATCTACATGAAGTCATCATCGACAAAACCCAAGGTTAGTTCATCCCTCTAAGGGGGGATATCACATCTAGGGGGAGCTTTACTCTAAGACTTGAGCTAAAGCAACTCTAAAGATGTGAACACAACAATGCTTTATGTAAAAGTGGTAACCCCACTTGAGCTTAAACGATGAGTATGACCTATGATCAAGTGTTCTCACTTGACTCCTAAGTCAATATACTCATATATAGATGACCTTGTCATCGCAAATTGCTTGATAGATGCTAGAATTGGTTGTGCATGCCTTGTCACATATTTCATTTGCCATCTTATTGTGTGAGCATGCTGGTTGCATATTTTACTCATTCGAGGACATCCACTTGTTGTTTTGATTGTTTGGTTTTATTTCCTTTTGCCAAGTGGATGGACAGGAATGCCTAAGAACCTCCTCTAGCTATCTATGCTTTTCTCGTCTCAAACTCTATTCATGCTGCATCACATAATTTGATCAAGTCAGATTCGAACCACTCTGTGTGAGGAGCGCTCGGAGTCCCCGATTCGTCATAGACTTAAACTTCCAAAACCTCTTTATGATTCTCGGTCTGACCGATACCCTACTTTCGGTCCTACCGAGAACATTAAGTTGATCTAGGTTTTCGATCTCGGTGCAACCGATTTGAACCATTCGGTCACACCGAGTTGCAACAACTATATACAGTTTTGCATCTCGGTGCCACCGAGTTGTCCCACTCGGTCACACCGACAGGGTCGGGCTATATATAGTCACTGGCAAAAATTTGGAAATTTCTCCGAACCCCTTCACCCGTGCGATAGCCTGGTCTGCCAACTTGGTCTCCGGATCGTCTCCTCGCCGCCAGCCGCCTCCAGTCGCTGGTCTCGGTCGCCGTCAACGGAAATTCAACCCTGCCGTTGCCGCCGTAGCGAGTCTCCGCCGAACTTGGGTATGGACTCGATCTTTGTGCTATTCCCCAATCTGATTCTTAGCACATTGTGATCATCATGATTCTTGCCACGTTTGTCAAACTTCTATCCAGTCAATGAACTCGTAGATTAGGTTTAATTCAAAAAATTTAGGGTTAGGTTTCCGCCGAAACCATCTCGGAACCACCGAGTTGAAAACCTCGGTCCCACCGATTTGGCTTATGCCATTGCACAAGTGAGACTCGGTCTGATCGAGAATTACTTATCGGTGTGACCGATTTTGGAACTCTGTGAAACCCTAGCAGTCTCAGTGCCACCGAACTGTGACTCGGTATGACCGAGTTCACTAGTTTAGGTGCCAAAACTGCTTCGGTATCACCGAGTTTAGAAATTGGTAGATCCGAGATGCTTTCAGTGGGAAACTAAAACTAAGTTTTTGAATTATTCTTTTGCAAAAATCTCTGCATTTTGTGATGCTTATCCACTCTATCTCATCTATAACCTATTCACAGGGTCAGCAGTCAGAGTTTGCATCATGTCAGACCAAAGTGATAGCCAGAACTTGTCAGAGCAGCAAGTGCAGATGAGTGAGGGCACTAGTCCCTCAAGTTCCTCAGATGATGGCAGCAGGAGCACCCCTAGCAATCTGCCTAAAGCTGCCACAAGACAGAGAAAGAAGAGAACCTCAGACTCAGAAGATGAGGATTATGTGGCAGAAGAGGAAGCAACTTCCAAGAGAGTTGAGCCAGCACAGGGCATAAAACCAGGGATGAAGATCAAAAGGCCAGCAGGCAGGCAGCCTATGTCAAAGGCGAGAGCTTCAACTGAGAAGCCCACTCCCATTGAGCCAGTTGCTGCTGAAGGCAAGAAGAGGAAAAAAAGGGTGAAGAAAACTGTAGCCAAAGTGCTTGGCAAGGCTTCCATCATGGAAGATGAGGAGGAAGAAGAAGAGGTAGCTGCACCAGCACCTAAGGCACCCAAGATGATGGGTGATGCCATAAGAACAGGGGCAGCTGCTTCCAAGGCCAAGCCAGCTCCAAAGCCAAAGCCAAAGAGGAACACAAGAAGCATCCCAGCTACTGAGAAGAACAAGGCCCCAGTGCCTGAAGCTGCAGAAGAAGAAGAAGAGAATGTTCTTAGAAAGCTCAAGCCCAAGATCCCAGACCACAACGATGCTCATCCTGTGGCTGAGGATATGAAACTCAGGAGAGATTCAGGGCTCCGGAAGTGGAGAGAAGCAGACCCGTATGCTTCAAGGAGAAGGACTGCAGTTGACTACAGGTTTCACACCAAGGAGCAGCAAGACATTTATGAGACAGTGCTGCTAGACAAGAAGCCAATTGTCTGTGATATGAGATGGGTTGATTGGCAATACATCAAGGACAACAAAGAGTACTACCCTGGAGTGCAGGACAGCTTCAAGGCATGTGGAGTAGAGGACTTTGTTGGGCAGAAGCTCACAAAGTGGAACGAGGAACTCATCATGCAGTTCTACTCCACAGCCCATTTCTATCCAGATGGCAGGATTGTATGGATGTCAGAGGGTACGAGGTACCAGTCTACAGTTGCTGAATGGGCTCAGCTGATTAATGCCCCAGAAGAACATGACGATGACTTGGACATTTATGCCAAGAAAAAGATGGATCACAACTCAATGTCAAACATGTACAAGAAGATTCCAAGTGAAGCACTTGATACGTTCAAGTTTGGCTCAGTACACTATCTTCTGTCAGGGCTGCCAACCATCAACTGGATTCTTAGGCACACCCTATTGCCCAAGTCTGGAGATCACAAGATGATCAGGGGCCACGCGATCAACTTGCTTAATATCTTTGACGTGCCACAGGAATTCAAAGTCATGAGCCTTATGATTGAAACAATCAAGAGGACAGCAGCAGACCAGAAGAGGAGCTGTGGATATGCCCCACAGATTCAGGAGCTCATCAACTCTAAGATGGGCACGGGCATATACTTATTGGACAAGGAACACCTGCCCATCCGTCCAGATTTTGAAGATAATCAAGTGGTCATGACTGAGAATGAGCCATCATTTGCCCAAGCACAAGCCAAGAAGGAGAAGGCGAGGAAGGAGAAAGCTGCCAAGGTGCCTACTCAAGAGGAGGCATCTGAATATTTCCTGAAAACCAAACAAGAGCAGCTTGGTTACTTGATTGCATCCACCCTGTGGATTGAGCAAGGACTAGCCACCCTAACTCAGAACCAGGCAAGCTTAGAGAGGATCATGGAACAAAAGTTCTATGACTTGGATGTCAAAGTGACAGAGATTCAGACTGCAGTGGAGCAGCTCCAGGATGACATGCAGGAGAGGAGAGGCAAGACTACAACTGATGCCTTTGCCAGAGTGCCACGAGGTCCGAGGTCGTCTGCAGTGCCAGTTGCTGACCCCAGAGCCACCACGTCTGCACCAGCTACAGCCTCAGTTCCACCAGCTCCAGCGTCCATTTCAGCCTCGACTCCGACCACGTCTACAGAAGGCTTCGTCCTTGGAGTGCTCCGGACTCCACCACCACCTGAAGATCAAGCCTGAGTGTCGACTTAGCACTATGCATTTTCTAGGAACTTTTTGGTAACTTGTTGCCAAAGGGGGAGAAAATGTATAGATCATAGGCTTCGAGAGAGAGTGTTGCTTTTATTCTCTCTTGTTTTATTTGGTGGTTTTTCGAATTTTATTTGCTTTTGTGTGAGATACTATGTCATTGCTCGTGAGACATTGATGATCATGTGTTTGATCATAAGCTACACTTAATGTTTGCTTAATATTATCATCTTATCTATCTTATGTGATCATTCACTATTCTTGGTGATGAGTGCATGTATTTCATTCTTATCATTTTAAGCGCTCCACCAAGATGTATGTGACATGGAAGAGTAACCCATGACTCTAACTCTTTGTGCATTTGCAGTCCAAAGCAAATTTTAAATATGCACAAATTTAGGGGGAGCTCTTACTTGTCACATACTTCTCAAAGCGACGATATATTCCATGCTTATTATCATTTGTCGAAGCTTTGATCTATATGTTGTCATCAATTACCAAAAAGGGGGAGATTGAAAGTGCAAGTATCCCTAGGTGGTTTTGGTAATTCATAACAACATATAGCTCATTGAGCTAATGCTATTCCAAGATGACTATTTCAGGAAAGCTCAATGATTGGCATGGCATGGATGTGAAAGTGGAACCCTCAAAATGCTAAGGACAAAGGATTGGCTCAAGCTCAAAAGCTCAAGACTCTTCATTTTATATTTTAGTGATCCAAGATCACATTGAGTCTTTAGGAAAAGCCAATACTATCAAGGAGGGATGAGGTGTTGCTTAATGAGCCTCTTGCTTCATGTGCTTAGTGATATGCTCCAAAACCCTCAACTACTTTCCCATATCCACATATGACCTAAACCCTAAGCCAAACTCGGTCCTACCGATTCTTTCTATCCGGCGCCACCGAGTTTCACTTGTCATAAGCCACTGCCAAACCCTAGCAATTCGGTTCTACCGATAGGGATCTCGGTCTCACCGAGATGGGATTGCAAACTCTCTGTTTCCCTTTCGTAACTTTTCGGTCTCACCGAAAGAGCGAATCGGTCCCACCGAGATTGCAATGTAAACTCTTTGTTTCCCTTTTGTAACTTTTTGGTCTCACCGAAAGAGCAAATCGGTCCCACCGAGTTTGCCTGACCAACTCTCTGGTTAGCTTATTACCAAACTCGGTCTCACCGAGTTTGTGTAATCGGTCTCACTGAGATTATGTTATGCCCAAACCCTAACCATATCGGTCCTACCGAGTTGCATGTCAGTCCCACCGAAAATCTCTAACGGTCACTAGGTTTACCTTTTCGGTCCGACCGAGTTTGTTGATTCGGTCCCACCGAGATTGGAAAACTGTGTGTAACGGTTGGATTTTGTGTGGAGGCTATATATACCCCTCCACCTCCTCTTCATTCGTAGAGAGAGCCATCATAACACATACACAATTCCAACTCATATGTTCTGAGAGAGAACCACCTACTCATGTATTGAGACCAAGATATTCCATTCCTACCATATGAATCTTGATCTCTAGCCTTCCCCAAGTTGCTTTCCACTCAAATCTTCTTTCCACAAAATCCAAATCCTATGAGAGAGAGTTGAGTGTTGGGGAGACTATCATTTGAAGCACAAGAGCAAGGAGTTCATCATCAACACACCATTTGTTACTTCTTGGAGAGTGGTGTCTCCTAGATTGGCTAGGTGTCACTTGGGAGCCTCCGACAAGATTGTGGAGTTGAACCAAGGAGTTTGTAAGGGCAAGGAGATCGCCTACTTCGTGAAGATCTACCGCTAGTGAGGCAAGTCCTTCGTGGGCGATGGCCATGGTGGGATAGACAAGGTTGCTTCTTCGTGGACCCTTCATGGGTGGTTGCTTCTTCATGGACCCTTCGTGGGTGGAGCCCTCCGTGGACTCGCGCAACCATTACCCTTCGTGGGTGGAGCCCTCCGTGGACTTGCGCAACCGTTACCCTTCGTGGGTTGAAGTCTCCATCAACGTGGATGTAGGATAGCACCACCTATCCGAACCACGGGAAAAACATCCGTGTCTCCAATTGCGTTTGAATTCTCCAAACCCTTCCCTTTACATTCTTGCAAGTTGCATGCTTTACTTTCCGCTGCCAATATACTCTTTGCATGCTTGCTTGAATTGTGTGATGATTGCTTGACTTGTCCTACAATAGCTAAAATCTGCCAAGAACTAAAATTGGGAAAAGGTTAAGTTTTTATTTGGTCAAGTAGTCTAATCACCCCCCCCCCTCTAGACATACTTTCGATCCTACAAGGGGTTGAACTTTGGGGCGACTGGATCCAACGCATATACATCCCTAAGCACACGCTTCCGCTCCCTCTTGGGGATGTGGGTTGCGTATATCATGTTCACCGTCCGCACTTGTGGGGGGAACCTCTTCTGTCCTCCGGTGTTCGGCTGCCAGGGCTCTTCCTCGTCCTCGCTATGTGGCCCCTTATCTTTATCTTCGGCAATTAACTTGCCGGCCTGCTTGAACACCGAGCATTCCCTGTTGGTGTGGTTGGCTGGCTTGTCAGGGGTACCGTGTATTTGACACGAGCGATCGAGTATGTGGTCCAAACTGGACGGGCCCAGAGTGCTTCTTCTAAATGGATTTTTCCGCTAACCGGGTTTAGAGCCTTTGAATCCGGCATTGACTGACGTATCCTCAGTATTATCACTGTTAATGCGGCGCTTATGTTTGTTGCGACGTGACCTGCTATTGCCGTCCTTGGTATCCGAAGTACCATGGTTTTTTGATATGTTGTTACTGCGAGCCAGCCAGTTGTCTTCTCCCGCACAAAAGCGGGTCATGAGTGTTGTGAGGGCTGCCATAGATTTCGGCTTTTCCTTTCCAAGGTGCCGGGCAAGCCACTCGTTGTAGATGTTTTGCTTGAAGGCTGCTAGGGCCTCTGCATCCGGACAGTCGACGATTTGATTTTTCTTTGTTAGGAACCGTGTCCAGAATTGCCTGGCTGATTCTTCTGGCTGCTGAATATGTGGCTCAAATCATCGGCGTCTGGTGGTCGCACATAAGTTTCCTGAAAGTTGTCGAGGAATGCGGCTTCCAGATCTTCCCAACAGCTAATGGACTCTGCTGGCAAGCTGTTAAGCCAATGTCGCGTTGGTCCTTTGAGCTTTAGTGGGAGGTACTTGATGGCGTGTAAGTCATCGCCGCGGGCCATGTGGATGTGGAGGCGGAAATCCTCGATCCATACCGCAGGATCTGTTGTGCCGTCGTATGATTCAATATTTATGGGTTTGAAACCCTCTGGGATTTTATGATCCATTACTTCATCTATGAAGCATAGAGGGTGTGCGGCGCCTCTGTATTGGGCTATATCGCGACGCAGCTCGAATGGGTCTTGCCCGCTGTGTTCGGCCCGGTCGGATTGACTTTTACTGTATCCGGCGTGACGTTTATCATCTCGCATAGTGGCGCGCCCTCGTGATCCATAGATCGATCTTGCATGTTTTGCTTTGTCCTCCAATACGTCTCGCGGGTCTAGCGTATTTCCCCATGCCTTTTTATTTGAATGGCATCGGGGTGCAGGCTGAGTTTTTGGCTGGAATGCCTCTCTATCGCGGCCACGAGGAGGCCGATCAGCCGCGTCATACGCTTCTTCCTCCAGTCGGGGTAGCAACCTGCATTTTGGGTAACTCTTGGAGGGGCGCTCGGGTTTATATTCCTCGGCCGCGAGGACTTCAGTCCATCTGTCAGCTAGCAGATCTTGATCAGCTTGAAGCTGCTACTGCTTTTTCTTAAGGCTATTCGTCGTGGCTATAAGCCGACGCTTGAAGTGCTCTTGTTTGACGGGATCTTCTGGCACGACGAATTCGTCATCGCCGAGGCTTGCCTCGTCTTCGGAGGGGGCATGTAATTATCATCCTCCGCTTCTCCATCTGCCGCTCTCTCAGGAGGGCTGGCTCTTCCATCCTCCTGCTCTAACTCTTGCTGGAGGGGGTTATTGTTGTCTTCGGCACTATCCGAAGTGTTATTACCTCCTGTGCCGGTATCACCACTTTTGCTTTGGCGGGACTTAGAGCGGCGCTGCTGACGTCGGCGTTTGGGTTGCTTCTTGGAGGGGTCATCCTCTGCTGTCTCGTCGCCATTGCCTTCTTTGGGCGTATCCACCATGTATATATCGTATGATGAGGTGGCTGTCTAGTGCCCTGTGGGCAGTGGTTCCTCTTCATCTCCCGCATCGTCGTCCATACTGCCGATGTCTTCAGAGTCGAAGTCGAGCATGTCGGTTAAGTCATCAACAGTGGCTACTAAGTGGGTGGTGGGTGGGCCGCGAATTTCTTCGTCGTCCGCATCCCAGTCCGGCCGGACATAGTTCGGCCAGGATCCTCCTAACAAGGAGAGGGACCTTCATGAGTTTAGTATGTCGCCGAAGGGCGAGTGCTGAAAGATATCCGCGGAGGTAAACTCCATGATCGGCGCCCAATCAGATTCGATAGGAACGGGCGCAGGCGGTTCGGAGTCCATGGCCGAAGAAAGATCCAGCAGTTTAACAATACGTCTCTCGTGCAAGGTAAGGTCGATGTTCGGCTCGATCGCCGCTGAGGGTAAGGCCTCCGTGGCGGGGTCCATCCATCCGTCCATGGACGGCGCAAGTGGCTCCGAATTGAGGGTCGGAGCGGCTGCCGGTGCGATCTCCTGAACACTGTCTGATGGTAGAGCTAAATCGTACTCATCGTGACTGCGTGACGCGCAAGGCAGAGGCTCGAATCCGTCGAAGATCAAGTCTCCGCGGACATCGGCCGTGTAGTTTAAGCTTCCAAACCTGACCTGGTGGCTAGGGGCGTAGCTTTCAATCTGCTCCAGATGGCCAAGCGAATTGGCCCGTAGTGCAAAGCCGCTGAACACAAAGATCTGTCTGGGGAGGAAAGTCTCACCCTGGACTGCATCGCTATCGATGATAGTAGGAGCCATCAAGCCTAACAGCAACGACACAGAGGAACTCTCAATGAAAGCACCAATGTCGATGTCAAAATCAGTGGATCTCGGGTAGGGGGTCCCGAACTGTGCATCTAGGCGGATGGTAACAGGAGGCAGGGGACACGAAGTTTTACCCAGGTTCGGGCCCTCTTGATGGAGGTAAAACCCTACGTCCTGCTTGATTAATATTGATGATATGGGTAGTACAAGAGTAGATCTACCACGAGATCAGAGAGGCTAAACCCTAGAAGCTAGCCTATGGTATGATTGTATGTTATTGTTGTGTCCTACGGACTAAAACCCTCCGGTTTATATAGACACCGGAGAGGGTTAGGGTTACACAAGGTCGGTTACAAAGGAGGAGATATCCATATCCATACTGCCTAGCTTGCCTTCCACGCCAAGTAGAGTCCCATCCGGACACGAGACGAAATCTTCAATCTTGTATCTTCATAGTCCAACAGTCCGGCCAAAGGATATAGTCCGGCTGTCCGGAGACCCCCTAATCCAGGACTCCCTCAGCCACAAATACGATGTCAGCTACATGATCATGCAAAGCAATATGACAATGATGAAGCGTGTAATAATAAACGGAACGGTGGAAAGTTGCATGGCAATATATCTCGGAATGGCTATGGAAATACCATAATAGGTAGGTATGGTGGCTGTTTTGAGGAAGGTAAATGGTTGGTTTATGGTACCGGCGAAAGTTGTGCGTTACTAGAGAGGCTAGCAATGGTGGAAGGGTGAGAGTGCATATAATCCGTGGATTCAACATTAGTCATAAAGAACTCACATACTTATTGCAAAAATCTATTAGTTATTGAAATGAAGTACTACGCGCATGCTCCTAGGGGGATAGATTGGTAGGAAAAGACCATCGCTCGTCCCCGACCTCCACTCATAAGGAAGGAAATCAATAAATAAATCATGCTCCGACTTCATCACGTAACGGATCACCATATGTGCATGCTACGGGAATCACAAACTTTTACACAAGTATCTCTCAAATTCACAACTACTCAACTAGCATGACTCTAATATCACCATCTTCATATCTCAAAACAATCATCAAGTATCAAACTTTTCATAGTATTCAATGCACTTTATATGAAAGTTTTTATTATACCCATCATGGATGCCTATCATATTAGGACTAATTTTATAACCAAATAAAATTACCATGCTGTTCTAAAAGACTCTCAAAATAATATAAGTGAAGCATGAGAGATCAATAATTTCTATAAAATAAAACCACCACCGTGCTCTAAAAGATATAAGTGAAGCACTAGAGCAAACGGCAAACTACTCCGAAAGATATAAGTGAAGATCAATGAGTAGATGAATAAATATGTAACTATGTGAAGACTCTCTAACATTTAATAATTTCAGATATTGGTATATTATTCAAGCAGAAAGCAAAACAAAAGAAAATAAAATGATGCTCCAAGCAAAACACATATCATATGGTGAATAAAAATATAGCTCCAAGTAAAGTTACCGATGAACGAAGACGAAAGAGGGGATGCCATCCGGGGCATCCCCAAGCTTAGGCTCTTGGTTGTACTTGAATATTACCTTGGGGTGCCTTGGGAATCCCAAATCTTAGGATCTTTCCACTCCTTATTCCATATTCCATCGTATCTTTACCCAAAACTTGAAAACTTCACAACACAAAACTTAACAGAAAACTCGTAAGCTCCGTTAGTATAAGAAAATAAAATAATCACCACTTTTGGTACTGTTGTGAACTCATTATTTATTTATATTGGTGTAATATCTGCTGTATTCCAACTTCTCTATGGTTCATACCCTCCGATACTACTCATGGATTCATCAAAATAAGCAAACAACACAATGAAAACAGAATCTGTCAAAAACAGAACAGTCTGTAGTAATCTGTATCATTCGAATACTTATGTCACTCCAAAAATTATAAAATAAATTTGTGGACCTGAGGAATTTGTCTATTAACCATCTTCAAAAAAAATCAACCTAATCACACTCTCCAGTAAAAAATGGCAGCTAATCTCGTGAGCGCAAAAGTTTCTGTTTTTTACAGCAAGATCGCAAAGACTTCACCCTAGTCTTCCCAAAGGTTCTACTTGGCACAAACACTAATTAAAACATAAAACCACATCTAAAAAGAGGCTAGATGAATTATTTATTACTAAACAGGATCAAAAAGTAAAGAATAAAAATAAAATTGGGTTGCCTCCCAACAAGCGCTATCGTTTAATGCCCCTAGCTAGGCATGATGATTTCAATGATGCTCACATAAAAGATAAGAATTGAAACATAAAGAGAGCATCATGAAGAATATGACTAGCACATTTAAGTCTAACCCACTTCATATGCATAGGGATTTTGTGAGAAAACAATTTATGGAACAATAATCAACTAGCATAGGAAAGCAAAACAAGCACAACTTCAAGATTTTAAGCACATAGAGAGGAAACTTGATATTATTACAATTCCTACAAGCATATATTCCTCCCTCATAATTTTTTTTAGTAGCATCATGAATGAATTCAACAATATAACCATCACATAAAGCATTATTTTCATGATCCCCAATCATATAAATTTTATTACTCTCCACATAAGCGAATTTCTTCTCATGAATAATAGTGGGAGCAAACTCAACAAAATAATTACCATGTGAGGCATAATCCAATTGAAAACTAAAATCATGATGAAAAGTTTCATGGTTATCATTATTCTTAATATCATACAAGTCATCACAATAATCATCATAGATAGCAACTCCGTTCTCATAATCAATTGGAACCTCTTCTGAAATAGTGGAATCGTTACTAAATAAAGGCATGACCTCTCCAAATCCACTTTCATCATTATAATCATCATAAATATGAGGCATGCTATCATCATAATAAATTTTCTCATCAAAACTTGGGGGACAAAAAAATATAATCTTCATCAAACATAGCATCCCCAAGCCTGTGGCTTTGCATATCATTAGCATCATGGGTATTCAAAGAATTCATACTAACAATATTGCAATAATGCTCATCATCCAAGGATTTAGTGCCAAACATTTTAATACATTCTTCTTCTAACACTTTGGCACAATTATCAGAATCCTTATTTTCATGAAAGATATTAAAAAGATGAAGCATATGAGGTACCCTTAATTCCATTTGTTTGTAGTTTTCTTTTATAGACTAAACTAGCTGATAAAACAAGAAACTAAAAGATTCGATTGCAAGATCTAAAGATATACCTTCAAGCGCTAATCTCCCCGGCAACGTCACCAGAAAAGAGCTTGATGTATACTACACAACCTTCTTCTTGTAGATGTTTTTGGGCCTCCAAGTGCAGAGGTTTGTAGGACAATAGAAAATTTCCCTCAAGTGGATACCTAAGGTTTATCAATCCGTGGGAGGTGTAGGATGAAGATGGTCTCTCTCAAACAACCCTGCAACCAAATAACAAAGAGTCTCGTGTGTCCCCAGCACACCCAATACAATGGTAAGTTGTATAGGTGCACTAGTTCGGCAAAGAGATGGTGATACAAGTGCAATATCACTACTAGGGAAAACCCTAGCAGTAGCGCTGGTTTTGTGCTCACTAGTAGCGCGGGTACGCGCGCTACTAATAAGGTGCTACAACTATTGCTTAGCAGTAACACGTGTCGCACGCGCTACTGCTAGGACAAATAGCTGCAGCGCTTGTTCACTCCCACGTTGCTGCTAATGTAACTACTGGCAGCGTGTTTTCTTTCCATGGCTACTAGTATTCTTTTTTAATTTTTTTTATTTTTAGTGTATTTATGCGCCATCATACAAATATTGGTACAATACCAGTTATGAGGTTTACATCATTATGTCCATAACAGTGTGTCAAATGAAGGTGGATTAGGTTCAAGTGGAGGCAATATGTGGTGCATGTCAAAAGTATACTACTAATCCAAACTTGATCTAGTTTGGACTAGTAGTACTTTCGATGTGCACCACATGTTGCCTCCACTTGAATCTAATCCGCCAGCACAAGCTATTTAATCATCATCATAATCATTAGCACCAACAATATTTATTTAATCACAACTAACACTAGCTAATAATAATCATCAGTCATTACCACCAACACTAGCTATTTTATCATCATAGTAATAGTGTAGCACATCATCATCCTCAAACTCATTTCTAGCTAATCACTCCTGCTGCTCTCTCTTAGGTAAAACAACATAAAACATGTGTAGCTCTCCTCCTTGATCAAGTTGGAGCATGCAGATGAACCTGTCTCCTAATTTTGGGTAGCACATCTATTTGCTGCCCCCTAGTACTTGTCTGCGCTCCCCCATCACATATCTGGTCCAGTCTTGCACTATTAAGCATTCATCGCTGATCTTGAATGCACTAAAGTAACATGTAGGATATCTTGGTCGTAAGCTAATAATACTCATGGTACCTTTAGTCTCGATCCCATAAGGCACAACATTCATCGGGAGTCCCTGTTGAAGAACATTGTATGGTCACATACTTAGCAATGAAGTTTAGCTTCACAAATAATGTATGGAAAAGATGCACTGAGGACAAATAGTAAAAATCTTACCATCCTTCCTAAATAGATGTGACCGTAGTTCATGACGAACACTATTGGTCGCGCGTTTTCAGTACTAAGATTTCTAAGTCCAGGAAGAAAATTTGTCTTGACGGTATCAAGATCCTCAAGCCATGAAACATAATGACTTAGCTCCTCGTAGTTTAGTTCAGCCCCGAGATAGTAGTAGGTCCTGTCTACCAAACGTTGGACATGTTTGCTTGCACCAAAATAAGCTGACAATACAAATTAGTTGTCAACTATTTTTGAATAAACAATATCAAAGACATAAATATGGTTGAGAAACTTACATTTTGGTGTAACTGGAGGCGTCTGCACATCGACCCAGATGTCGGTATTACCTTCAATATCATCTTCCGGACGAATATCAAAGGTGATAACCATATCAGGCTGAAATGCATAAGTCTTGCATAGTGCTCGCCATGTTTTGCATCCAAAATAGGTGTAGTCGTCTGAATTGTATAATTTTGCGTGGAAAATATAACCATGCTCGGTCTTCAAATAAACTTTCTTTACCTCCGTAGTATGACTGAAACCTATCTTATCCAATACAAAAACTCTTGCATGGCAGGGGATACGCTAGTAGAATAGTAAAAAAAATATAAGTTCAAGCAAATGAAGCAGATGTCATGCTTAATTACGAAAAAAGACTTGTCGTTGTGACTTACTGTATCCACTTCGAAGTTCTCGTCCAGCTTGATGCTGAAGCGCCTATCATCATCTAGGAAGATTCCGTCGCACAGGCCGCGCTCGTCTTCGCAGTATTTGCAAATACCGAAATCCTTTTTGTCGTCAGACATTTCCTATGTTCATAGTTAAAACATTAACTGAAAATCGATAGAAGACAACTACCAGGATACTCAACACACAAATCCGGGGCACTCAATATTTCCTACATATTCTGGCAAAAGTCATGCCAAAATTCACGGAAAAATCCGGCATGACCTTTGCTAAAATAGGACATATCGAGCGCCTGAAATTTGCCGGAACGGAAATGAATCAACACTCCGGCAAAACATAGGCCACTCGGAGGTGTAACCTGCAAACATGACCGGCCACTTGGATATTGAGCAACACAAGATATACATTTCAAAATATCTTATAAGACTCAAATTAGCATGCATTCAATAAGCAAAAGTAAATCATCTCATGCGTCCGTACATCATCGAATATTATCACTAATACATCCCAAATAGTGTCATACATATAACATCACTAGTACAACTAAAACCCTAGCACACGACGGGTATCGGCGCGGGCGGTGGACACCCACAGAGAAGGAACCATCACGGGATCATAGCTCCAGTGAGATCCCTGGAGAACCTGCCAGGTATTGGAGAACCTGTGCTCCAACGCAAACAAGTAGCGACGGACATGCGCGTCCTCCTCACTGACACGGTGACGCACCACCTCCGCGGAGTCCTCGAGCCTCTGGACCGTCACTGGCCCATGCGACCGCCACCAAAGAAGGTTCGGGTCAACGACAGGCTGGCTCCTCACCAACCTGCGTCCCCCGGTAGGTAGCGCCTCCCAGTACCACCCCGGCGGAGCCCAGTCCCGGACATGGCCCATCTGGTCAAGCAGGTGTCGTCCTCCGCCGACTCGACGACAAGGATGCGGGATAGGCATCGTCCACGTCGATGCGGGAAAATTGCTTTAACTAAAAAAATAGCAACAAGTTCTTACTAACTAGTTCTATTAATTCAACTAGTTCTTACTAAAAATAAACTTACTATAAATAAAAAAATTCTAGTACCTAATTAGTACCTAGTTCTTACTAACTAATTAGTACCTAAGAACTACTGCCCTAATTACCCTAACTAATTTGATGGAGGTAGAAACCCTAGGAAGAGGTAGGGGAGAGGGAGGAGCAGGCGTGCTCACCTCGGGTGCCTGCGACGAGGGAGGGGCAGGCGGCATCGAGGTCGTGGTCGGGGC
>NC_041382.1:683129861-683204906 GCF_002162155.2 Triticum dicoccoides
GGGGGCGGCGTCCCGGGCGGCGTTGAGGTCGGGGGCGGGGCCGGCGTTGAATCTGGGGTCGGGGGCGGCGTGGGGAGAGCACGCGGCGGCGGAGGGGCGGTGGCGGTGAGGCTGAGGGCGGCCTCGGGCGGCGGCGGTGAGGAGACGACGGCGAGGGCGAGGGACGATTTGGGGAAGAATTGGTGGCCGGGGGGCAGGGTGGGGGAATAAGTGAAACGTAATGGCAACGCGTTTCCAAAAACGCGCTATAGCTAAGTTAGCTATAGCGCGTTTACTGAAACCCGCTACTGCTATTCCTTTCTCCTTTTTTCCCTTTTTTCTTTTATTTTTCTTTACATTTTATTTTTTCCCTTTCTCGTTTTTCTATTTCTTTCATTTTCGTTTACTTTGCTACTTGTTTTTCACTTTATTTTATTTCCGTTAGCAGCAGCGCTTTACACGTAAGCGCGCTGCAGCTAAGGAGATTAGCAGTAGCGCTGGGCCATTATACGCGCTACTGCTAGGTTGGGCTAGCCATGTGCGCCCAGTTCAAACATAGCAGCAGCGCTTTTTGCTAGTACGCGCTACTGCTAAAGTCATAGCAGTAGCACGGTTTATTTACGCGCGCTGCTACTAAGTAGCAGCAGCGCTTGATTTTGTACAGCGCTACTGGTAAAATTCTGTGTATAGGCTTTTCCCTAGTAGTGTATGGATGGTAGATATAGGTTTTTGTAATCTAAAAATATAAAAACAGCATGGTAACTAATGATAAAAGTGAGCGAAAACGGTATTGCAATGCGTTGAAACAAGGCCTAGGGTTCATACTTTCACTAGTGCAAGTTCTCTCAACAATAATAACATAATTGGATCATAAAACTACCCCTCAACATGAAACAAAGAGTCACTCCAAAGTCACTAATAGCGGAGAACAAACGAAGAGATTATGGTAGGGTAAGAAACCACCTCAAAGTTATCCTTTCTGATTGATCTATTCAAGAGTCCGTAGTAAAATAACATGAAGCTATTATTTCCGTTCAATCTATCCAAGAGTTTGTACTAGAATAACACCTTAAGACACAAATCAACCAAAACCCTAATCTCACCTAGATACTCCAATGTCACCTCAAGTATCCGTGGGTATGATTATACGATATGCATCACACAATCTCAGATTCATCTATTCAACCAACACAAAGAACTTCAAAGAGTGCCCCAAAGTTTCTACCGGAGAGTCAAGATGAAAACATGTGCCAACCCCTATGCATAAGTTCATGAGGTCATGGAACTCGCAAGTTGATCACCAAAATATGCATCAAGTGGATCACGTGATATCCCATTGTCACCACAGATAAGCACATGCAAGACATACATCAAGTGTTCTCAAATCCTTAAAGACTCAATCCGATAAGATAACTTCAAAGGGAAAACTCAATCCATCACAAGAGAGTAGAGAGGGGAAACATCATAAGATCCAACTATAATAGCAAAGCTCGCGATACATCAAGATCGTGCCGAATCAAGAACACGAGAGAGAGAGAGAGAGAGAGATCAAACACATAGCTACTGGTACATACCCTCAGCCCCGAGGGTGAACTACCCCCTCATCATCATGGAGAGCGCCGGGATGATGAAGATCGCCACCGGAGAGGGATTCCCCCCTTCAGCAGGGTGCCGGAACGGGTCTAGATTGGTTTTCGGTGGCTACACAGGCTTGCGGCGGCGGAACTCCCGATCTAGGTTCTTTCTGGAAGTTTGGGGTTATATAAAAGGTGTTGGAGTCGGGAACAAGTCGGGGGGTCCCGGAGGCGGCCACGAGGTAGGGGGGCGCGCCCAGGGGGTCGGGCTCGCCCCCCACCCTCGTGGTGGCCTCGGGACTCTTCTGACCCATCTCCGGTACTCCGTGGGCTTCTTCTGGCCCAAAAATGATCTCCATGAAATTTCAGGTCAATTGGACTCCGTTTGATTTTCCTTTTCTGTGATACTCAAAAACAAGGAAAAACAGAAACTGGCACTGGGCTCTAGGTTAATAGGTTAGTCCCAAAAATCATATAAAATAGCATATAAATGCATATAAAACATCCAAGGTTGATAATATAATAGCATGGAACAATCAAAAATTATAGATACGTTGGAGACGTATCATCCGCTCAGGAAGAATTCATTCCACCATGTTTGAAATGCATTGAACATGAATATGCTAATTCTTCACCTCAAAGTTCAAATGCTTCTATTGCTGCAAATTCTTCAACTGTCTCTATGGTCACAAATTCCTCATCTGAGGATACCACTAGTATCACTGATGATAATGCAGGGTTGAAGGAATTGTATGTGACAGGCATGTACAAAAGCCTCAAAGGGCATCAGGCTCTTTGTGATGTGCTTAAAAATCAGATCCTCGATAAAAAACCTAGGAAAGAGGGTATTGCCTTTGAGAGGAAACTCAATGCTGATGGGACCTACTGGAAACCTGAGCAGTATCCCAAAACCTCCTGGGTTGCTACAAAAGGACCTCCCTTAGATCCATTCACTTTATCTGGCTTTACTTGTGAATCTTCATATTCATCTGATGAGTCATTTGACTCTAACTATAAACTGTTCAAAATCAGAATGGTGAAGTATTTGCTAGATATGTTAGAACTAACTGCTGGAATGGTCCCCCTATGAAAAAAATCTGGGTTCCCAAAAGGTGCCTTGAAAGTCTTCAGGTGAATGTCCTCATGACACCACCTGTGAAGAATAGGAACCCCGAATCAAATTCTTCATATGGATCCAAGTCCTCATATGGACCAAATTCCTCACGTGGATCAAATTCCTCAACTGGATCCAAATCCTCATATGATCATCATCATGCTAATGCTTCTGTTTCGCAGGGAAAATCTAAGAGCTATGAATATGTGCATTATTCTTCAAATCATTATGTTCTTAAGTCCTCGAAGAATTTCTCTGCTTACTCATATGCATACTCTAACCCCTCTTCTGTGAAACGAAGTGCACTGGCTTAAATGCCACCATTCTCTTATGGAGCTCGCAGAATGATGAACTCTTTGCCACCCCTCCAGATGTGGGTGGTGAAGAAAAACTAATTTCTTGTGTAGGGTCAGGTCTCCAGACAAACTTGAACGTATGGAGAATTTGTTGGAGACCTGAATATGCTTGAAAGCACGCAAGCTAATCATGAAGAAATGAATTACTCATTTCTCATGTCCTTATATTGCTATATCTATTGTACTGCTTGATGAAATTCAATATGATGAATTTGATGTCATATTCTTCACTAATGAAGAGTTTGTAAGATGCACTAATTCATCTGCAGGATGATCAACCAAAAGCTACTGAGTGGGTCATCGATAGTGGATGTACAAATCACATGACCGGTGACAAGAACTTATTGATGGACACTGCTTTATCTCTATCAGTTCTGAAGCATATCGCCTACGCTGACAAAGGCAAAAGCAAGGTATTGGGTCTAGGTAGGGTTGTGATCTCAAAGGATAGACACATGGACAAAGTCATGCTTGTCGAGTCCTTAGGATTCAACCTCATGTCTGTCTCAATGCTTTGTGATCTTGATATGGTTGTCATCTTTGGAAAATATCGTTGCATTGTGCTCATGGAATCTGACAATTCCAAAGTATTGGAAGGCTTTAGGAGAGAAGAGTTGTATATTGTTGATTTCTTTGTAGGACCACAGCCTGCCACATGTCTACTTGCAAAAGCTTCGAAAGGTTGGTTATGGCATCAACGACTAGGTCATGCTGGCATGAGGAACTTACATACTCTCGTGAAGAAGAAGCACGCCATTGGCATCAAGGGTGTCAAATTCCTCAAAGATCATCTTTGTAGGGCTTGTGAGGCTGGAAAGATGACCAAGTCCAAGCACCCCTCAAAGATTATCATGACTACCACTCTTCCTTTTGAATTGCTTCACATGGATCTCTTTGTCCCTACTCATTATGCCACACTAACAAATGCAGCATCTCTATATGGCTTTGTATTGTTGATGACTATTCTCGTTACACCTGGGTGCATATCATCACTTACAAAACTGAAGTGCAGGAAGTCTTCAAACGATTTTCCCCAAGGGCCTCGACGAACTTCGGTGTGAAAATCAAGCATTTCCGAAGTGACAATGGGAAGAGTTCAAGAATACTGGTCTTGATGAACTTGGCATTACTCAGGAGTTATCTACCCCATACACTCCTTAGCAGAATGGCGTCGTGGAGCGCAAGAACATGACTCTTATTAAGATGGATCGCACTATGCTTGATGAATACAAGATGCCTCGTCACTTCTAGCCTGAGGCTATTAATACTGCGTGCCACATCATCAACAAGGTATATCTTCACAAATTCTTCAAAAAGACCTCATATGAACTCCTCACTGACAAGAAACCCAATGTGAGTTATTTCGAAGTCTTCAGTGCTAAATGTTGGATTAGATCCTCATCACAATTCTAAATTTGCACCGAAAGCACATGAAGGTTTTATGCTTGGTTACGGAAAGGATTCGCACACCTACATAGTCTTCAACACCTTTCACCACAAGGTTGTTGAAACTATAGATGTGCGGTTCGATGAAACTAATGGCTCACAAAGAGAGAACCTACCTCCTGTGCTAGATGAAATGTGACCTAAGGAATCCATCAAGTTCAAGGCTACTGAGGATGTCATACCCACTGAAGAATCTGCTGAAGAAGTCATTCCAGAACGTGAAGAAAATCATGCTGGTGCATCTGAGGAAAATGACTCTGAAGAAAATGTTGAGCCCAATCAACGTCGTCAACCTGCTCATCCTCGCGTTGCAAACGAAGTGCAGATTGAGAAAATCATCGACGACATCAACGCACCAGGTCCTCTCACACGCTCAAGAGCTTCACAATTGTTTAACTTTTGTGGGCACTTTGCTTTTGTCTCTATCACAGAGCCCACCAAAGTTGATGAGGCATTTCTAGAGCCTGAGTGGATTCAAGCAATGTAAGAGGAATTACATCAATTTGAGCTCAACAATGTCTGGGAGCTTGTCAAGCGACCAGACCCACGCAAGCACAATATCATCGGTACCAAATGGATCTACCACAACAAGCATGATGAAAATGGCCTTATGGTGAGGAATAAGGCTCGTCTTGTAGCTCAAGGCTACACTCAGGTTGAAGGAATTGATTTCGATGAAACTTTTGCACCTGTTGCTAGACTTGAGGCTATTCGCATATTGCTTGCTTATGCTAACCATCATAATATCATCTTATATCAAATGGATGTGAAAAGTGCATTCCTCAATGGTAAGCTTGAGGAAGAAGTATATGTTACTCAACCACCAGGTTTTGAAGATCCTACGCATCCTGACAAAGTCTTCACACTCAATAAGGCCCTCTATGGCCTCAAGCAGGCCCCTCGGGCGTGGTATGATACTCTGAAGGAATTCCTCATGAAAAAAGGCTTCAAACCCGGTTCACTTGACCCAACTATTTTCACCAAAACATATGATGATGAATTATTCGTGTGCCAAATATCTGTTGATGATATTATCTTTGGTTGTACTAACCAACATTACAGTGACGAATTTGCCTATACGATGAGTGGGGAATATCAAATGTCTATGATGGGAGAATTGAAATTCTTCTTAGGTCTTGAAACTCATCAATAGTGCAATGCCATCTTCATATCTCAAGAGAAATACCTCAAGGATGTGCTGAGAAAATTTCACATACAAGATTTGATACGTCTCCAACGTATCTATAATGTTTTATTGCTCCATGCTATATTATCTACTGTTTTGGATGTTTATGGGCTTTATTATACACTTTTATATCATTTTTGGGACTAACCTATTAACCCAGAGCCCAGTGCCAGTTTCTGTTTTTACCCTGTTTTAGTGTTTCGAAGAAAAGGAAAATCAAACGGAGTCCAATTGACCTGAAACTTCACGGAACTCATTTTTGGAAGGAAAGAGGCCCAGAAGACTTGGAGTGCACGTCGGGGGACCTGCGAGGAGGCCAGGAGGCAGGGGCACGCCCTCCACCCTCGTGGGCCCCTCATGGCTCCCCTGGCGTACTTCTTCCGCCTATATATCTCCATATACCCTAAAAACATCGGGGAGCACAATAGATCGGGAGTTCCGCCGCCAGAAGCCTCCGTAGCCACCGAAAACCAATCTAGACCCGTTCCGGCACCCTGCCGGAGGGGGAATCCTTCTCCGGTGGCCATCTTCATCATCCCGGTGCTCTCCATGACGAGGAGGGAGTAGTTCTCCCTCGGGGCTGAGGGTATGTACCAGTAGCTATGTGTTTGATCTCTCTCTCTCGTGTTCTTGAGGTGATACGATCTTGATGTATTGCGAGCTTTGCTATTATATTTGGATCCTATGATGTTTCTTCCCCCCTCTACTCTCTTGTAATGAATTGAGTTTCCCCTTTGAAGTTATCTTATCGGATTGAGTCTTTAAAGATTTGAGAACACTTGATGTATGTCTTGCCGTGCGTATCTGTGGTGACAATGGGATATCACGTGATTCACTTGATGTATGTTTTGGTGATCAACTTGCGGGTTCCGCCCATGAACCTATGCATAGGGGTTGGCACACATTTTCGTCGTGATTCTCCGGTAGAAACTTTGGGGCACTCTTTGAGGTCCTTTGTGTTGGTTGAATAGATGAATCTGAGATTCTGTGATGCATATCGTATAATCATACCACGGATACTTGAGGTGACATTGGGGTATCTAGGTGACATTAGGTTTTGGTTGATTTGTGTCTTAAGGTGTTATTCTAGTACGAACTCTAGGGCTGTTTGTGACATCTATAGGAATAGCCCAGCGGATTGATTGGAAAGAATAACTTTGAGGTGGTTTCGTACCCTACCATAATCTCTTCGTTCGTTCTCTGCTATTAGTGACTTTGGAGTGACTCTTTGTTGCATGTTGAGGGATAGTTATGTGATCCAATTATGATATTATTGTTGAGGGAACTTACACTAGCGAAAGTATGAATCCTAGGCCTTATTTCCTATCATTGCAATACCATTTACGCTCAATTTTATCATTAGTTACCTTGCTGTTTTTATATTTTCAGATTACAAAAACCTTTATCTACTATCCATATACCACTTGTTTCACCATCTCTTCGTCGAACTAGTGCACCTATACAATTTACCATTGTATTGGGTGTGTTGGGGACACAAGAGACTCTTTGTTATTTGGTTGTAGGGTTGCTTGAGAGAGACCATCTTCATCCTACGCCTCCTACGGATTGATAAAGCTTAGGTCATCCACTTGAGGGAAATTTGCTACTATCCTACAAACCTCTGCACTTGGAGGCCCAACAACGTCTACAAGAAGAAGGTTGTGTAGTAGACATCAAGCTCTTTTCTGGCGCCGTTGTCGGGGAGGTGAGTGCTTGAAGGTATATCTTTAGATCTTGCAATCGAGTCTATTAGTTTCTTCTTTTATCACTAGTTTAGTTTATAAAAGAAAATTACAAAAAAATGGAATTGAGTTTGTCTCATACGCTTCATCTTTTTAATATCTTTCGTGAGTATGATGGAAAGGAAAATTGTGCTTGAGTGCTAGAAGAAGAATGCATTAGAATGTTTGGAACTAAATATTTGAATGATGAGCATGATTAAAATGTTGTTAGTATGAATTCTTTGAATATACATGACACTAATGATGATTGCACTAATTATGATGAAAATGTCTCCTATAAACATGTCAATTTGTGTGGAGTGCACTGGGTTTGTAAGTACACACCAAATAGAGAAGATAGATATTGCAAGAAGCATAAGTACTTAGAAACTAAATTGTTGCAAGAAGAGCTAGATGATTGTGCTGAAAATTTCAATTTTCTTGGCCATACTTATGAGCTTTGTAATGAACGTGTTTATTTAATTATCCGATGCAAATTGTTTCATGATCTAATCATGTCCAAAAATTGTGATGACTTGATTTCCCTTGCACATTATAATGAACTTAGTTTGCTTATGGGCTACGAAGAAATGAAACGTATAACTAAGGATATTCCAAAATTTACCCTTGATAGAGTTCTTGATTTTGACCTAAAGGAAATTTATATGTATTGTGCGGTGAATTGCATTGAAAATCCTTATATTGCCAATTACATAAAGAAAAGAAAACAAATAGAAGATGAAGAGAATACTAATGAAAGGGAAGAGACTTCCCAATATCCTCCTATTATTTCTTATGATGAATCAGGTAACGAGGAGGAGCCTCCTATTCAACCAATCTCATTAATAAGGAGCTCCAAAAAGAGGATTGGACCCACACATGATGTGGTGAAGAAGAAGAAAAGAAAAAGGAAGAGAGGTAAAAAGATATCTCTCCCAAATAATGCTGCTCCTATTACTATTGTGCCTCATGAAAATATAATTGTGGAAGATAATGATACTTCTTATGATCTTGGAAATCTTTTTGGCACTTTCTTGGAAGAATATGATAATTGCTATACTACTGGTGCTACCTATACTATTAATGATGAGAGTGATTATGCTTATGATATGAAAAGGCCCAAGCTTGAGTAAAACTAAGGAAACACTTTCCAAGTTATGCTCATCTCAAAATCCTGCACCTACCCAATCCTTTCGAGTGAAGCCATTGGAAATCTCATACAATTCAGTCAATTTCTTTAGTGATAGAGACGAAGATCTTTTGTTCTCTGAGGAATTTGTTCTGACTGAGGAGTTAGGAATTCGCCAGTGCGGATTGCCGACAAGTGAGGAACATGATAGCCCTGAGGAGTTTGAGAGCTCAAATTTCCGACCGTTGCTGTGCTACGTGCCAGCTGTCCAAAATATCCTTTCCACCTAGCGGTCATATCATTGAAGGGCATTTATGTCTTATCATGTCGGGCTGCACCCTAGGCTATAAATAGCCATCCCCTACAACCACTAGTTGGATGGCTGCTCCAAGAGAAACTGACACTTGTCATTGAGAGCATCCCATCCTCCGAGGACTTTGAGCGAAAATCTTCAAGTGAGGAAAAACCCAAACCCAAACACCTACAACCCAAAGTGATTGAGCATCACTGAAGAGATTGTTCCTGTGTGGAACCGACGCTTGTTACCTTTGAGGACTGTGCATCCTCCAGATGGTTAGGCGTCATGGTCTAGAGCATCCAAGAGGAATAGTGGATCACTGAGTGACCGAGTCTGTGAAGATTTGGAAGTCACCTGACGACTTACCATGAGTGATTGGGCAAGGTCTGTGTGACGTTAGCTCAAGGATAATGCCGTGAGGACTGTGTGTTCGAGACTGTGTGTCCTCAGGTTTAAATACCTAGCCGCTCCAACCAGATGTACAACTGTCACAGCAGTTGGAACTGGTCTACCAAATCATCGTCTTCACCAAGCTACTGGTTCTATTTTCTCAACCCTTTCATTTTCTCATTCATGTGTTGATGAAATTGATCATTACTGTTTGAAGACTTTCTCAATTTTCTCAATCCTATTTCTTCAGTCACTTTTTGTTTAGCCTGCTTATCCTGTTTACACGCTACCTGTGCTCTGTGTATATTTCATTTCATCATGATGACTATGCTACAGCTTTGTTATGCATGCACCTAAGTACTTATTCCGCTGCTTGTAGTTTGTTGCTTAGGAAATTCCTCAAGTTGAATTTCCTCTGTGACAAATTTGTAAAAATCGCTTGTTCACCCCCCTCTAGTCGACACAACACACTTTCAGCGCCGCCGGTCACATTGCAGGTGTTTGGGCCAGCGGGTTTGCGGGTCGATAGCGTTGTTGTCGGATTGCATGGGTGTGGAGTCTGGGTTGCTCCGAGTGAAAGCCTAATGATGCGGTGTCTGTGGACATCGCTTACCCCCTTGGGGGTCGCCTTGGAGCTCTCCTCTCTCCCTGGCCTCGGATGTCATCTTCAGGTGAAGACCTTGGCCCTGCGGTGCAGGGTCGGATGACGACATCGATTCACGTCGCTTCCCCTCCGGAGGGCGTCGTCTTGAAGATGGTGATTCCATGCGTGCTTTCCTAGGTCTGGACATACACGATGTCGTGATTGGCAACAATCAGTTGACGATATGGAGGTTCGGGGGTGATGACCTGTTTGACAATGATGTTGATGGTGTGCAGTGCAGAGTCGCGGCAGGGCTTCGATAGTCGGTTCTTTCCGGCGTGTCCGACTGGTTTCCTCTTGGTCTTGCTATGGCGTCGCGAAGTCGGAGCTGGCTTGGAAGAGCCTAGGCGGCAACGATGATAGATGTTCGGTGGTCTTCGTCGGTGCAAGCCCTGCATATTTCTTCTGCATTTGGTCGTCCTCAAAGTCGAAGTTGTCTCGGCGATGCCCCTGGTGACCAACTGGTTGGCATAGGTCGATGTTGTCTTAGTGTAGGTTGTTGCGGTATGTGACTTGCCGATGAGGATTTTTGGGTGAAGAGTCGCTGGATCATGAAGGAGTGAAGATGCTGACACCTATAGTCCACCTCGTTGGTGCTCCTCTCTTGGCGGCGTGTGCGAGTCTTGTGTGGATAGCCAGGTTGGCCAATGTTGCCCCTTCATGGGATGCAGCAGTTTTCGCCCGGTTTTCCGCAATTAACCAAGCAATTCTTTTCTTCGTTTTTAATGAAATGAGGCAAAGCTTTTGCCTCCTTTTAAAAAAATCACGTGTACCAAAAACGTTAATAATGTGTATTAAAAATGATTGTGAGAATTCAAAAATGTCAAACATTTGAAAAAAATGTATGTAACAATTAGAAAATGTGTATACAATGTAAATAAATATTTGTGTACTTCACAAAATATGCTTTTTAATTTAAAAATGTATGTCACATTTTCAAAAATATTCACAAAGTTTCGAAAATGTATTCATGACATTTTCAAAAAAAGTTTTATGTCATTCAAAAAATGTTTAACTTGAACTGAAAAAAAACACTTATTTGTTAAAAAATGAAAACAAGTTTTGTTAAAAATGTTAAACATGTATTTGAAATTTTTTAAACGAGTATAAAAATATTTTACATCTATTCAAAAAATGTACAACATGTATGAAAAAGTAGAAATGCGCTGGCAGAATAAAAAAAACGACAATGAAATCAAAAGATAAATGAGGAAGAAAAAAACTAAGAAAAGAAATTATGAAGAACAAAAATGGAAAACCGAATAAAACCATTGCAAAAATAAACAAACCTGAAAACATAAGGAAGAAAAAAAGAAATTCAAGAGAACCGATAAAGAAAATAAAGAAAACCGAAGGAAAAAATAAAATAATTACACGAAAACAAAAGAGAAGAAAACCAGACTGAATTGTCGAGGGCTGGGACTGAACGCCGCGTGAGCAAAGTTTTTTCAAGAGATGCAGCTAATGGGCCGGCCCGTTATTACGAGCTATCTAGTTGAACTATATGAGCTATCAGAGAAGCCCCATGCTTGTCTCAATGACAGTGGGCCCAGGCCCCACCCGGCAGCCTCTCAGGGTGTGTGTGTGTGTGGTGGGGGGGAGGGGCGCAAATGATCAAATGGAGAAGTAAAGTGTGATAAAAAATCCAATTTCTTCAAAAAAGGCACAAATGAAGGTGCAAGTGCCGCAATCAGAAGAGAAGTGGAAGTCTCCACCGTCAGGTACAGTCAAAATTCATGTAGACGCTGCAGTGGGATGACATGGAGACAACACGGTTGTGGCTGCGGTCTGCCGTGATAGCTCGGGACACTACCTAGGAGCTTCAGCGGTGACAATATCAGACATGGTGGTGCCAGAAATTCTTGAAGCTTTGTCACTAGCTATGGATCTAATCCCTTCGTTCTAAAATAGATGACCCAACTTTATACTAACTTTATACTAAAGTTAGTACAAAATTGAGTTATCTAATTTGAAATGAAGGGAGTAGCATGCAATAAAATGATAGCGACTGATTGTTTAGTCATGGTAAATCACCTGAAAGAGTATAAGGGTAGTTTTTCTTTAGAGGAGTATAAGGGTAATTCTGCAGTGATCATCGATGAGGCTAAAAGGAGGTTTCAAAACTTCAGTTCAGTACAGGTTGTCCACGAGAAGAGGACTAATGTAGAGGCACATAACTTGGAAAGAGCTGCCATGACCATTACTTTTGGCCGTCATCTCTAGCTTAACTCTAGCCCAGAGATTTCCTGTATCCCTGTAAACATTTTAAGTTTTTTTTAGGGTTGTAAACATTTTAAGTTAATACAAAGAGTGTTTGCAGTGCTAAAATAACAAAAAAAGCTTCACCGACCTAGCCTTGTGTTTATGGCACGAGCTAGTGGCAGGCCGACTAGCGTTCCATTTTTTTTTCTTGGTTCATCCATTTTGTTTGGTTTTTTTACATTGTTCATTCTTGTTTTTGGCTTGTATACATTTTAAATATTCTAAATACAGATATTCGTTAAATTAATTGATTCACTTCAATTTTTAAAATCTTCCATTACGCATTAAAAATTATTGGACACACAAGATTTAAAAAATGTATGTACAATTCAAAATAAAGTTTCGCTTGTACTAAGAAAACAGCAACGCCTATTCAAGAGATGTTCATCACGGATTTTATAAGTGTTTAACATGTATTTAAAAATTCAAATATGTATTTTGAAGACATCTTCATTATGTATTTGAAAATGTTCAAAATGTATCAAAAAATTAGTGTGTATACAAGAATATACAATGAATATATGAAAAAAAACGATCACAATATATTAAAAAAAGTTCACCTTGTATTTAACAAAATTTTCAAGGTGTATCTGAAAATTGTTTCACATCCAACGGAAAATTCTCAACGTGTATTCAAAAAATGTTTAACATTTATTTGGAAAAAATGCTCAAACATGTATTTGAAAAAAACATCATGTATATGAATAATGTTCAACGTGTATCAAAAAGGTTCAATGTGTATGTGGACAATGTACAACATGTATAGGAACTATATACAATGTGTATTCGTAAAATGGTGAACATGTTTTTTTAAAATATCATCATGTGTTCAAAAAAATAAGGAAATATGTATGTGGCAACCGTGTGTCAGATTGCAAAAGTTGGCCCCATCGATCTACGTCTCGTCCGTCCATGAGCGTTCAAACTCCTACGCCAGAGGGCCGAGCCACGGCTCCGCGAGCACGCCGTCACCAGTTTCGATCGGCCCGGTCGTTCCCTTTCACCCCCTCGAGCACCAGCGCCTCCTCAAGTCGCCACCATTGCCCGCTGCTCCGACGAGCAGCTCCTCCACGGCCAAAACCCGCCGGAGCAGAAGCTCCATCACCATCTCCATGTGATTCCTATCTCCCCTGCAGCGCATCCAAGGCCACGTCCTCCACACGTCTTGGCCATAGCAGCCGCTGTTGCCGCTTCCCGAGCTTCGTCCCCACAGCCATAGGCTCCGGCTGGCGCCGATACGTCAAGATAGGACACTTGCATCGATCTCCTTCATCTTTAAACAATAAGTTGTGTGCTCAACTGAAATGGATTCGTAATGAAGAGATCTATAAAATTCATGTTGAAGTCAATGTGATTCGTAGCCTAAATCACCAAATATAATGGGTAACTGGGAGTTCTTTTGTGTTTTCAGATTTCAGATTGTTAGTTGGTTGGAGGTTGAAGACAACATCTTCGGTGGGCTTCAGAGTGAGAAAGGAGCTGGGCTGGGCCCATTGGTGGGTAGAGGCCTAGTTAGGAAGAGTTAATATTTGACTCAAAAATAAAGGAAAAGTCAGTGTTTTTTTGTTTTTCGCTTCTCTGGTGCACCATTTGTACTACTCCGCCGTCCCAAAATAAGCGTCAAAGTTATGCTGAGCTTGAGACAGCTATTTTGGGAGGGGGGAGTTACTTTTTAATATCTAATGAGTTGCGCATAAAACATCTTTCTAACTTTGACGTAACAAAATTGATGTAGAAATATATCCTCGGTAATTTCTATGTAAATAGAAATATAATTTATACACCACAGATCTGATAACTTTCATTCAAACACCACGCAAACTGGACCAATGATACTATTGCTGAAAAATAATCCCGTTAATTTCTATGTAAATAACATAGTAATATATGCACTATAGACATGATAACTTATGCAAAACGCCGCAGGAACTTTGACCCAGAGAAAACATACACTCGTAAATTCTGTGTAAATATCATGGTCATATACGAACCGCAGACCTGATAAATTATGCGCAAACACCATGGCAATTTTGACCGGGGATTTTTTTTTGTTAAGACACATAACCCCGTAAACTTATGTGTAAATAGGATAATAATTTACATTTCACGGGCTTGATAACGTATGTACAAACATCACGATAACTTTGATCCCGAGGGGATGGTTATAAAGAACGTGCCCCTAGTAATTTTTGTGTAAATAACGTCGTAATATAAGCACCGAATAACCGACAATTTACATGCAAAACATCATGGTAACTTTTTAACACAGAAAAAGAGTTGTTGAAAAACATACTCTCACTAATTTATGTGTAAACGGTATGGTAATATACGTCCTGCATACCCGATAATTGACGTACAAAACATTGCGGTAACATTGATCAAGGAGGGAATTTGTTCAAAAACATACCTCGGTAATTCATGTGTAATATACAATCCGCATACATAATAACTTACATATAAACACCGCGGTAACATTTTTTACGAAGGGGAAAATTGTTGAAAAACATACACACGGTAACGTGCGTGTGTGAATATCATGATAATATACAAAGTGCAGATCTGATAACATGTGTATAAACACCTCGGTAACATTGACCAAAGAAGAAAAAGTGGTTGAAAAACATACCCTCGGTAACTTGTGTGCAAATAGCATGGTAATATATGAACCGAAGACCTGATAACTTATGTAAAAACACTGCGGTAACTTCTGACCTTAGGAGAAAAAGTTGAAGGAAAAAATAATGCCAGTAAATTATGTGTAAATGGAATGGTAATACACAAATAGAAGACTTGATATTTTGCACAAACACCGCGGTAAGTTTTGATCTAGGGAGGAAAAAAGTTGTTGAAAACAATTACCCAAAGGCCACTTATGTGTAAAAAGCATGGTAATATACGAACCGAAAACTTGATAAGTATATGTAAACACCACGGTAATTTTTGAAATATAGGACCTAGTATGTCGAAACTTCATGTTTTTGTCACCCGCTTTTTGTGTGCCACCATGCTTCCTCTCAAAATCATACTCCTAATAACCTACGGTCAAACCATCATGATAACTTTCACCTGGGAAGGGGAGTTGTTCAAACACACCCCCCTCCCCTCCCCCCTGCCTGGGTTAAACTTTGTGCAACTTACCATGCTACACATGTTATACTTATCGTGCTTCTAACACTATAGTTACCGACCTTCTCATGATATATTTACCAGCTTTATCATGTCAATTTTTTGGTTACCAGGGTATTAATATTAAAGTAATCATGATGCACACGTCATAGTTATCTTGCTGCTCATGCCAAAGTTATCAAGGCTAAAATTAACCTTTTTGTGTACATGGTAGAAAGAAGAAGAATTCAAGTTCCGTTGTTTACGTATTGTGAATAACAAGTTATGATGGTTGAGTTGGTTATTGGGTGTAGTGACTATTTAGTAGACTTGAGTTCAAGGCTCCTTGTCGACGCTTTATTTATTTTTCTTTTCCACCTACACTAACCAGCATAAAACCGGAAAAATAAGAAAACCGATCTGAAAATAAAAATCAGAAGAAAAATATCGGTGAAAGCATTCACAACTCGATCAAATTCAAAAAATAAATTCAATGTGTATTTCTGTATTCGAAAAAATGTTGGGACATGTATATAAAAACATGTTCATCACATATTTGAAAAATGTTCAGTGAGTATAAAAAAGTGCAGAGTGTATACGAATATGTACAACATTTATTAAATAAATCAAGATGTATTTAAAAAATAATGAAATTATAAAAATAACCAAAAATGAACAAATGTTTGACATGAATTTTTGAATTTTTAATTGCCAAATGTTTTTCAAATTAACAAAACAGATTATATTATTTTTCAAGGTACCCAATATTTTTGTAAATTGATCACACTGTTAAAATTCGCAGCGTTTTGCAAAATTCATGTAGTTTTTTTTATTTCACATTGTTATTTGTAAAATTAAGAACATATTTCAATAGAAACTGACCTAAATAAAAAAAACTATTTGGAAAACATCACAGGTGAACCGGCAAGGACTACGATTCGGATTATCTAATATCATCCTCAAATAAGAATTATACCTTATTTTGACGGGTGAAAAATAAGAATTATACTAACTCTTAAAGGAAGGGACAGCTCTCTATCCGATGTGGATTCCTACGAATTATCGTATGGTTCCAGATACAGGTCCCTTTGCCCTCGCTTTTTGTTATTGCATAGGGGTATGGACTGAAGTAATCACTAAGAACACTCTCGCCTTTTGTTATTGCATAGGGGTATGGACTGAAGTAATCACTGAGAACCTTGCTATGCGTACGATGGATTTTTTTCTAGCACTCGTATGATTAGAGACAATCATAGATAAATCAGTTTGTGGGCCATAGGATTTAGAGATGATTTGCTCTCTGGTCGTACTGGTCGGATGAGAAAACATCGTACGCAGAGCAATTTCGAATCACTAATCCAGGAAAGATAGATTTTTAGCTAGAAAAACCAAAAAGCCAATACGCCATGTATCAAAACAATATCCTGCATTCGGCCGATGTATTTAGCGTAGTAATCTATACAAATGGATCGACTATGTCTGGTTTACTCCTTAAAAACCGAATAATGGTAACATAATTGTGCGTATGCGTATCAAATCAAACACCCATAGACCAAGCAATTCGAGGTTTACCACCAAGCCAATCCTCTAAACTAGTTTGACAAATCATTGCAATCATGGGTACATTTTGCATAAGTTATTGGAGCAACTTATTTCGTAACATCGTACATTCGTACCGCACACACAGCCGATGACACCACACCCGCATGGATCACTGAAACAACCCCAGCAAACCACTCTCGAAAACTACCAAACGTAAGGTCGTGCCAACTGAAAGCCACCCAGCTGAAGTTTCAGGGAGCCGGCTGCAGGAGCGTGCTCCCGAGCGCGGCGCGGAGGGCCTCCACCTCGTCCTTGGGCAGCACCGCCGTGACGACGCGGCCGCGCCCGTCGGCGTCCGGCTGCACCAGCACGGCGCCCTCCTCGCCGACGCCGTCCAAGCCGTACTCCACGTGCGCGGGCCGCTGCCCCTTGATCTCCAGCCCGTACAGGTCCACCTGCTCCATGTCCACGAAGGTCAGGTTCGCGCCGTAGATGACCACGTCCCCCGGGAACGCCACCACCGCCGCGGTCTCGTCGACGACGTTCTTGGCCAGCAGCGCCGCCAGCTCGGACACGTCGGACTTGGCCGGCGGCGAGCCCGCCTCCACGTACCCGACCCTCTGCTCGTTGGCCAGGGAGTTGCCGCTCCTGGCCGACATGTCGTTCCTCACCACCGTCACCGTCTTCACCTCCTTGCCGGCCCTGATCTTCGCCACCGTCTGCCACAGGAGCGCCGAGATGAGCTCGAAGGCGCCGCCGGCAGCCGCTGGCTCCTGCTGCTGCAGCCTCGTGAGCATCGGCTCGGTGACGTGGAAGGAGTAGCCCGCCATGTCGACGCCGGCGGGGACAAACCAGTAGTCCTCGATGGGCCCGACCGGCTTCACGGAGCGCGGCACGGCGGCGTCGGCGGGCGCGCGGTCCTGCGGCTCGTTCTTGGGGTTGACGGTGACGGCGCCTGGCGTCTTGCCGCCCAGTATCTTTGCCCAGTGGTTGAAGCAGGTGGTCGCCGTGGCCACGTCGCCGATGAGGTGCGCCCAGCTGAACCCCAGCGCCATCGCTCCACACTTGAAGTTTGTGACCTGCGAAGCTCATTCAGCCAGAGGAAGCGCTGTCATTTTTACAACTTGGAGCTGAAATTACTGTGCTACAGAACAAGATTCAAGTTTAATACGGGCCAAGCAAGCAAGGCTTGGGACGTCCACATGGCAAGGCCGATCATAGATTCATAAATGCACCACCGGCAACGACGGCACGGCGATCCGTAAAACATTATGCTGACTGCAAGCGCACACGCATCCTTAAATGGCCGTCTTCAGTGTGAGTGTTGAGTCGTCTTCAGCGTCAATGTTCACTCTTCTACTCCTACTTGGGTTCACTGTTGTCAAATGAACGCACGCATGGCTAGCTTGGCATGCTAGCTTAGGCGATTCACTGGTGAAGCACAGGGATACAGCGTGTTACTGGACCCTGATGGACCAAGCATTTCAAGGACCGAGGGAATATCCGGTAGGTGGGAAGTGGGAACTGCGTTTGAAATTTTTCACAAGTTGTCAAACAATACAGTATATTAAGAGGGCGATGTTCTATTATTAGCATGTGAAATTCAAGTTTAGACACAAAATCATTTGCGAGGTATTAAAAAGGAAAACCAATTCGGCAATAGATAGCGAATAGCGACTTTCACCGTTTGACACTACTACTCATTGCTGATTTTGTAATTTTTCCAACGCCAGAAATTAATTTATGTTTGAACTTGGAATTTTATATGTCAACAGAGAGCCATCTCTTCGACATACTCTAGTATTCTTTTGGGAAATTTCTGAAACTTCAAAACATAGTTTTCACCGGATATTCTCTAGCACCAATACTGGTAGCAGGATCAAATTCAGCTGGATCTTCCTTTTGTCGAGTTCGATGTATGATAGTAAGATTGATGGTTGGGCTGGAATTCAATTCAAGAGATGTTGGCATCTGAGATGTGGTACGAGCAGTAATCTCGGATGGAAAGGAAAACTGAATTACAGTACGTACACAAGTTGCACTGACACCGGTTCTTGTCTCGGCAGAGGCAGACGTGGTGCAGTTAATACCAGCGCTGCCGACGCCTACTGGCAGGCCCCGGTACGGGTGCAATGAATGATGTATTGAACTAAACCGCACATGACCTGTACAGTGGAACACTACTAAGGGCCTCATTGATTTATAGGATTGCAAAAACACAGGAGCAGGAAAAACGTAGGATTGGGATGGCATGTCCACTGGATCCCTACAAGATTTTGAGTTTGTTTGATTGTGTCACGGGAAACACAAACGATTTCCTTCAAGAGGTTGAAGTGGATGTTAGAATTCCTATGAAATGCAGTACAAATGAATCCTTAGGAAAAAATCCTACATGATTCATCAAAGAGACCCTTACCTTTTCACCTTTCACATGCCAAAATTTTCTCGTCTAGTGTATCATCATCAGTTGATTCAGTTCGTCATTTTGCTGGATGAAATTCTGATCATGCACATCGGTGGGAGTGGGATGCCCTATCCTACCGCTAAAACCGCCTCACTTGCTTCGCATGATCCCTGTGCATCGTACTACCACACTCTACTAACGATTTAAGAAGAGCGAGGACGAAACGGCCTTTCAGCCGGGTGCACTGATGGCTTCCGATTTTGAGGCCCATACCCAGTTCTAGCATAAATTTCTGATGGTCACACCTACAGCTGCGAACCTCACCGAAAGCTATCATCTAATCTTATCCCGCGTCAAAAAGAAGCCAGCCAGATCGATCTCTGGTAAAAGTACTAAAATCTTTATCTACCTACAATGTCAACAATCCAAGCAAGCAACTCCCGATTGAAGATTCAACGGGCCGAGCAATTGTTCAATCGAATATAAGTGGTACTATTTCATTTCATTATCGTCGGGGTATGATTGGACTGGAGGCGGGAATGAGAATGGTCGACGGTTGGGTTGGTTTACCTGGACGTAGAGCAGCGGGGAGAAGAAGAGCTCGGGGCCGAGCACCTTGTCGTAGCAGAGCTGGCGGACGCGGTCGACGGCGCCGTCGCGGAGCCACTCGTCCAGCGCGCGCTCGCACCGGGCCTCCACGATGCGGACGCCGCAGTCGTTGCACTTGACGTAGGGCCGGCGCGAGGCCTCCTGCTCGTCGTCGGCGGGGCGGCGGACGCGGCCGGCCACGGGGTAGTAGGCGTCCAGCCAGGGGAACATGGGGTCCTTGAGCACCTTGGTGGTCACCCCGCGCACCACCTCCCCCGCCGCGTAGTAGTACACCCCGCGCAGGTAGTGCAGCCGGAACGCCAGGTCCGCGTCCCCCAGCCCGTACCCCTCCACCTCCGTCACCGAGCTCGGCACCACCGTCGACAGCCGGTGCCCGTGCACCGCCGCCGCCGCCGTTTGCCCCTCGAGCCCCATGCCGATCGCGCCGCGCAACAGCTGCGTGCACGTACAAGCTCGCGACTTCTTGGGCTAAGCTGAAGCTCGCTGTGTGGGTGCAAGGCCTCGGTTTGTTGGTGGGACGCGTGTGGGGGTGGCGTATATATCCGGCCCGGGATGGGTGGATGGACGGAAGCCGGCACACGGCAGTTCGCCGGTAACCGGTTGGGGCTTAAATACGGGCGCGGGCGGGGTTGGTTGGGGAGGTGAGCAACGGACGGACGGACGGATGGGTTCGACTCGACGGCTCCGACCTGACGACGGGGTGACGAGGCGCGAGCCGCCGTGCAGCGGTGCACGGTTGCCGGGCGGCGGCGGTGAATTGATGGCTGGCTCGCCGGACAGGATGTCGCGCACTGTTTTGCTTGGCTGTGTTCTCTGGATGTCGTGTGATCTGTACAAGGATGGCGGAGGAATGTAGTACGCCAGTGGGATTGGATCTGAGGACAACGGATTCGGATCCACGCGCGTGTCATCGGTGGCGCACGGAACAGTGCGTGGCCGCTGCAATAGTGGCGGTGCCGGCGAGGCGTCGGCGTCGGCGTCTCCTCTTCGGTGGACTCCGTATGTAGGTGGCGGGACTGGACTTCACCTACGCGACAGGTGCGCGATGACGGTGGACGTGGTGGTAGCACGAGCCGTCGACACTGTTGATGGTCACGTGGAGGCATGGCCATGGCCCCGTATGGTACTCCCTCCGTTCCATAATGTGGTGTTCATAGATTTTTACAAAAGTCAAACATTACAAATTTTGACCATGTTTATAAAGAAAAGTAGGCACATCTAAAATACCAAATGCACAGCATTGAATACATCGCGAGTTATTTTTTTTAGAATATACATGTTTGGTATTGTAGATGTAGACAATTTTTTCTATACACTTGATCAAAGTTGGCAAAGTTTGACTTTAACAAAAATCTATAGACACTATATTGTAGAATGGAGGGAGTATGTGTAGCTGAGATCTGTACCGTGGTAGTAGTACTACACGGAACAGGTATGCGGTAAAGTTCAACGTGGCCCTACAAAAGTGACAGTCCTATGAAGCGGTGCCCAGAAACTTTTTTTTAATTTATATATTTTGTCTAGTAGTTTTTTCGTCTAGTTGTAAAAATGCATAAATAAATGGACCGCAATATCTCGGGAATGGTTTTTTTTTGAATATTTTGAATTGCTTACCACACGTGTCACGTGGTATATCTCACGAGCATTCATTGTGAGGGGTTAGCATTTGTAAACGTGTTAGATGGCAAGTTTAGTTGTATGGGTTGATGGTTTCTTAAAAAACGCACGACATTTTCCGAAAAGAAGAGAAAATTTGCGGCGAAAAACAACATGATTTATATGTTCATTTTGTGTGCTTAAGAACCAAGTATGTGGATGTATAAGGGCAAATATTACAATAACTCGAAAGCGTTTTGTAAGCCCGGGTCAAATGCTCTTGCTATGAATAGTAAAAGAAAATTTAAAAATTATGGCAACAAGCATTGCTTGGTTTTCTGTGCACGTACAAAGTTTTCGTGATGAAATCACATTCCTGGAGGTTTGAGCAAAAACAATAAAATCAGCACTCTGAAATGCTTTCAAAAATTGTCTTTTTGGAGCATTGATTTTTTTTCATTAACCCACAGCATTAGGGATGGTTTTTCTTCATGAAAATTTGCACGAATGTAGAAAATTCAACAATGTTTGTCACCAAATTTTATTTCATTTTACTATTTTTTGAATTTTTTTCACGAGGACGCATTTGAGCTCGAATGTAGAAACCCTATGTTCCCCATATTTGTCTTATTTATGTACACCACGAAGAAATATATCTCCTCATGTACTTGCGAAATAATAATAGCATAATTCACTAAAATCGTAAAAGTTTTACAAAAATGTAGCGCGGAGCTAGGGACCCATTTGTGTTTTCCATCGTCCTATGCCGTTTATGTTTGTATACCAAAATTCACAATATTTACCGCATTACAACGGTACTACCATAACCTCAAGAAAAAGCTAAGTTGCCACACAACACTCATCCTCTGTGGTCGATTACATCTACCTCTTTCGCCTCTGGTGGCCGGTTTCAGCGTCGAAAGATGAGGAAGACAATGGATCTTTGCGCTCACGGGTTCTTGGTCTAGTTTTTCTAGGTTCGGGTGTCCTTGTGTCGTTCGTCGTGATGACTTAGTGGAATAAGTACCCTCGGTCATGTCCCTGTCGCATGCAACTCGTTCTGCCATGGTTGTGTGGCATGTTAGGGTTTTCTCATGTCTGGTATGTCGGGTTGTGGAAGATCAAGTTGTCAAACTTTCACCTTGGTTCATCTACTGCCATGACCGCATCACTGAGACCATGCGACGACGCTTTCACTATCATTGTGTTGTTTGGTCTCCTCGTTCGACCTTCGTCTCTCATTTCTATGTCGAGAGGTCCATTCTCGCGATTTTTGTTGTTGATGACGTACATGACTTCTTAGTTGTAGTTACAACGATTCTCTGGCTCTGACAATGTGGGACAGGTACATATGGAGCTAGGCTCATAGTGATATACCTAAATAGTTCATTCGAAATACACACATGCCACCTAATCAAAGGCCCACCATAACATGCCCGAGAAAAGGTTTTTCATTTTTGGTTGATTCCATGCACACATCTCACTTCAGCACATATACCGTCTCATTAAAGGTCAACTCAACATGCATGGAAAAAGTTTTTCACTATATGATGCCACTATATTGAAAAAATTCATAATATATGATATATAATTTTTATTTTATTTTAGTTTGTGTATTATTAATTCTGCTACGAATGTTTCACACAATCAAACCACTAAAGTTTATTGCAATTCCACAGCGGTATTTCTAGTAAAATAGTTGTTTCTTATTATTCGAGGCCTTCTTTGCTTGGGGTCTGTGTACCGGCGCGGTCACGCCACCTGGCGCGGAGGGGACGAGCCATATTCGTAGGAGAGCAATGCTACACATACGTAATGTTACGTTCAGATTTTACATAAAAGCTGATGTGGGGTTTGTTAATTGGGCCAGGATTTGCAGCTGGGGCCCACCCCGGTTAAAATAGGGGGGAGAAGGAAATTTTATGGAAGGTTACGCCCTACGTAGAACGCTTCGTAGGTGTAGAATTATCGTTATTTTTTTGAAACTAGAACACCTTGCATTCCAAAAAAATTACGGTGGACTGACCCGATCGGCGGCCACGGCACGGGTTACATCAGGTGGCAAATCAGACTGCCAGATCAGCTGACTATCAGGCTCAGCCCTCGCACCAACAACAGCTAACAAATGTGCTGGGTTATTACATGCCATCGGACAGAACAAGACTTTATGCTCTGTAAACCCTAGCTGGAGAAGGAACTTCGCTTCACGGATTAGCACGCCAAGAGAGCTGCGATCCTGGGATATGCCGTCAATAGCTAACTGCAGGGGTTGGCAGTCAGTCTAAAAGAACACCCGACCCATGCCTTGCAGCTCTGCGAACTGGATGGCCTTCATCAAAGCTTCCGCTTCCGCGTGCAGCGGACTGCTTAAATTCAGGAGTCTACCCGCTGCCGCCACTATGCAGTCCCCTCTGCTGTCATGAACCAGGAGGTGTCGGAAGTATGCCCTAGAGGCAATAATAAAATGATTATTATATTTCCTTGTTCATGATAATTGTCTATTGTTCATGCTATAATTATATTATCCGGAAATCGTAATACATGTGTGAATACATAGACCACAATGTGTCCCTAGTGAGCCTCTAGTTGACTAGCTCGTTGATCAACAGATAGTCATGGTTTCCTGGCTATGGACATGGGGATGTCATTGATAACGAGATCACATCATTAGGAGAATGATGTGATGGACAAGACCCAAACCTAAGCATAGCACAAAGATCGTGTAGTTCGTTTGCTGTAGCTTTTCTGGATGTCAAGTATCATTTCCTTAGACCATGAGATTGTGCAACTCCCGGATACCGTAGGAGTGCCTTGGGTGTGCCAAACGTCACAACGTAACTGGGTGACTATAAAGGTACATTACATGTATCTCCGAAAGTGTCAGTTGGGTTGGCACGAATCGAGACTGGGATTTGTCACTCCGTATGACGGAGAGGTATCTCTGGGCCCACTCGGTAATGCATCATCATAATGAGCTCAATGTGATCAAGTGGTTGATCACGGGATCATGCATTACGGTACGAATAAAGTGACTTGCCGGTAACGAGACTGAACGAGGTATTCGGATACCGACGATCGAGTCTCGGGCAAGTAACGTACCGATTGACAAAGGGAATTGAGTACGGGATTGATTAGGTCCTCGACATCATGGTTCATCCGATGAGATCATCGAGGAGCATGTGGGAGCCAACATGGGTATCCAGATCCCGCTGTTGGTTATTGACCAGAGAGTCGTCTCGGTCATGTCTACATGTCTTCCGAACTCGTAGGGTCTACACACTTAAGGTTTGGTGACGCTAGGGTTGTAGAGATATGAGTATGCAGTAACCCGAAAGTTGTTCGGAGTCCCGGATGAGATCCCGGACGTCACGAGGAGTTCCGGAATGGTCCGGAGGTGAAGAATTATATATAGGAAGTGCAATTTCGGCCATCGGGAGAGTTTCGGGGGTCAGCGGTATTGTACCGGGACCACCGGAAGGGTCCCGGGGGTCCACCGGGTGGGGCCACCCATTCCGGAGGGCCTCATGGGCTGAAGTGGGGAGGGAACCAGCCCATAGTGGGCTGGTGCGCCCCCCCCTTGGGCCCCCCATGCGCCTAGGGTTGGGAACCCTAGGGGAGGGGGCGCCTCCACTTGCCTTGGGGGGCACTCCACCCCCTTGGCCGCCGCCCCCCCTAGGAGATCCCATCTCCTAGGGACGGCGCACCCCCTAGGGGGCCTATATAAAGGGGGGAGGGAGGGCAGCCGCACCTGAAGCCTTGGCGCCTCCCTCTCCCCTGTTACACCTCTCCCTCTCGAAGAAGCTCGGCGAAACCCTGCTGCGATCACTGCTGCATCCACCACCACACCGTCGTGCTGCTAGATCTCCGTAAACCTCTCCTTCCCCCTTGCTGGATCAAGAAGGAGGAGACGTCATCTGCTCCGTACGTGTGTTGAACGCGGAGGTGCCGTCCGTTCGGCACTTGGTCATCGGTGATTTGGATCACGGCGAGTACGACTCCATCATCCCCATTCTCTTGAACGCTTCCGCTCGCGATCTACAAGGGTATGTAGATGCACTCCCCTCTCATTACTAGATGACTCCATAGATAGATCTTGGTGAAACGTAGAGAATTTTTTTTGTTTTCTGCAACGTTCTCCAACAGTGGCATCATGAGCTAGGTCTATGCGTAGTTACTATGCACGAGTAGAACACAAAATAGTTGTGGGCGTCGATATTGCCAATTTGCTTGCCGTTACTAGTCTTATCTTGATCCGGCGGCATCGTGGGATGAAGCGGCCCAGACCAACCTTACACGTATGCTTACGTGAGACCGGTTCCACCGACTGACATGCACTAGTTGCATAAGGTGGCTGGCGGGTGTCTGTCTCTCCCACTTTAGTCGGATCGAATTCGATGAACAGGGTCCTTATGAAGGGTAAATATAAATTGGCAATTCATGTTGTGGTTTTGGCATAGGTAAGAAAACGTTCTTGCTAGAACCCTATTGCAGCCACGTAAAAACTTGCAACAACAATTAGAGAACGTCTAACTTGTTTTTGCAGCAAGTGTTTTGTGATGTGATATGGCCAAAGTTGTGATGAATGATATATATGTGATGTATGAGATGATGTTCTTGTAATAGGAATCACGACTTGCATGTCGATGAGTATGACAACCGACAGGAGCCATAGGAGTTGTCTTTATTTTTTATATGACCTGCGTGTCATTGAGAAACACCATGTAAATTACTTTACTTTATTGCTAAACGTGTTAGCCATAATAGTAGAAGTAATAGTTGGCGAGCAACTTCATGGAGACACGATGATGGAGATCATGATGATGGAGATCATGGTGTCATGCCAGTGACAAGATGATCATGGAGCCCCAAGATGGAGATCAAAGGAAGCTATATGATACTGGCAATATCATGTCACTATTATTTGATTGCATGTGATGTTTATCATGTTTTTGCATCTTGTTTACTTAGAACGACGGTAGTAAATAAGATGATCCCTCATAATAATTTCAAGAAAGTGTTCCCCCTAACTGTGCACCGTTGCGACAATTCGTTGTTTCGAAGCACCACGTGATGATCGGGTGTGATAGATTCCAACGTTCACATACAACGGGTGTAAGACAGATTTACACATGCAAACACTTAGGTTGACTTGACGAGCCTAGCATGTACAGACATGGCCTCAGAACACAGAAGACCGAAAGGTCGAGCATGAGTCGTATAGAAGATACGATAAACATGAAGATGTTCACCGATGTTGACTAATCCATCTCACGTGATGATCGGACACGGCCTAGTTAACTCGGATCATGTTATACTTAGATGACTGGAGAGATGTCTATCTGAGTGGGAGTTCATCGAATAATTTGATTAGATGAACTTAATTATCATGAACTTAGTCTAAAATCTTTACAACATGTATTTTAGATCAAATGGCCAACGTTGTCCTCAACTTCAACGCGTTCCTAGAGAAAACCAAGCTGAAAGACGATGGCAGCAACTATACGGACTGGGTCCAGAACCTGAGGATCATCCTCATAGCTACCAAGAAAGATTATGTCCTACAAGCACCGCTAGGTGAAGCACCTGCTCTCCCAGCAGAACAAGACGTTATGAACGCTTGGCAGACACGTGCTGATGATTACTCCCTTGTTTAGTGCGGCATGCTTTACAGCTTAGAACCGGGGCTCCAAAGGCATTTTGAGAGACACGGAGCATATGAGATGTTCGAAGAGCTGAAAATGGTTTTTCAAGTTCATGCCCGGGTCGAGAGATATGAAGTCTCCGACAAGTTCTTCAGCTGTAAGATGGAGGAAAACAATTCTTTCAGTGAGCACATACTCACTATGTCTGGGTTACATAACCGCTTGACTCAGCTAGGAGTTAATATCCCGGATGACGCGGTCATTGACAGAATCCTTCAGTCGCTTCCACCGAGCTACAAGAGCTTTGTGATGAACTTCAATATGCAGGGGATGGAAAAGACCATTCCTGAAGTATTTGCAATGCTGAAATCAGAAGAGGTAGAAGTCAAAAAGGAACATCAAGTGTTGATGGTGAATAAAACCACTAAGTTCAAGAAAGGCAAGGGTAAGAAGAACTTCAAGAAGGACGGCAAGGGAGTTGCCGCGCCCGGTAAGCAAGCTGCCGGGAAGAAGCCAAAGAATGGACCCAAGCCCGAGACTGAGTGCTTTTATTGCAAGGGAAGTGGTCACTGGAAGCGGAACTGCCCCAAATAATTAGCGGACAAGAAGGCTGGCATCACGAAAGGTATATGTGATATACATGTAATTGATGTGTACCTTACCAGTACTCGTAGTAGCTCCTGGGTATTTGATACCGGTGCAGTTGCTCACATTTGTAACTCAAAGCAGGAGCTGCGGAATAAGCGGAGACTGGCGAAGGACGAGGTGACGATGCACGTCGGGAATGGTTCCAAGGTCGATGTGATCGTCGTCGGCACACTACCTCTACATTTACCTACGGGATTAGTTTTAAACCTCAATAATTGTTATTTAGTGCCAGCTTTGAGCATGAACATTATATCAGGATCTCGTTTAATTCAAGATGGCTACTCATTTAAATCCGAGAATAATGGTTGTTCTATTTATATGAGAGATATGTTTTATGGTCATGCTCCGATGGTGAATGGTTTATTCTTAGTGAATCTCGAGCGTAATGCTACACATATTCATAGTGTGAATACCAAAAGATGTAAGGTTGATAATGATAGTCCCACATACTTGTGGCACTGCCTCCTTGGCCACATAGGTGTCAAACGCATGAAGAAGCTCCATGCAGATGGACTTTTAGAGTCTCTTGATTACGAATCATTTGACACGTGCGAACCATGCCTCATGGGTAAAATGACCAAGACTCCGTTCTCAGGAACAATGGAGCGAGCAACCAACTTATTGGAAATCATACATACTGATGTGTGCGGTCCAATGAGTGTTGAGGCTCGCGGTGGCTATCGTTATGTTCTCACCCTCACTGATGACTTGAGTAGATATGGGTATGTCTATTTAATGAAACACAAGTCGGAGACCTTTGAAAAGTTCAAGGAATTTCAGAGTGAGGTTGAGAATCAACGTGACAGAAAAATCAAGTTCTTGTGATCAGATCGTGGGGGAGAATACTTGAGTCACGAATTTGGCACGCACTTAAGAAAATGTGGAATCGTTTCACAACTCACGCCGCCTGGAACACCTCAGCGTAATGGTGTGTCCGAACGTCGTAATCGCACTCTATTAGATATGGTGCGATCTATGATGTCTCTTACCGATTTACCGCTATCATTTTGAGGCTATGCTTTAGAGACTGCCACATTCACTTTAAATAGGGCTCCGTCGAAATCCGTTGAGACGACACCGTATGAATTATGGTTTGGGAAGAAACCTAAGCTGTCGTTTCTAAAAGTTTGGGGATGCGATGCTTATGTCAAGAAACTTCAACCTGAAAAGCTCGAACCCAAGTCGGAAAAATGCGTCTTCATAGGATACCCTAAAGAAACTATTGGGTATACCTTCTACCTCAGATCCGAAGGCAAGATCTTTGTTGCCAAGAATGGATCCTTTCTAGAGGAAGAGTTTCTCTCTAAAGAAATAAGTGGGAGGAAAGTAGAACTCGATGAAGTATTACCTCTTGAACCGGTAAGTGGTGCAGCTCAAGAAAATGTTCCTCAGGTGCCTGCACCGACTAAAGAGGAAGTTAATGATGATGATCATGAAACTTCAGGTCAAGTTGCTACTGAACTTCGTAGGTCCACAAGGACACGTTCCGCACCAGAGTGGTACGGCAACCCTGTCTTGGAAATCATGTTGTTAGACAACGGTGAACCTTCGAACTATGAAGAAGCGATGGCGGGCCCGAATTCTGACAAATGGCTGGAAGCCATGAAATCCGAGATAGGATCCATGTATGAAAACGAAGTATGGACTTTGACTGACTTGCCCGTTGATCGGCGAGCCATAGAAAATAAATGGATCTTTAAGAAGAAGACAGACGCGGATGGTAATGTGACCATCTATAAAGCTCGACTTGTCGCTAAGGGTTATCGACAAGTTCAAGGGGTCGACTATGATGAGACTTTCTCACCCGTAGCAAAGCTGAAGTCCGTCCGAATCATGTTAGCAATTGCCACATTCTATGATTATGAGATATGGCAAATGGACGTCAAAACGGCATTCCTTAATGGTTTCCTTAAGGAAGAATTGTATATGATGCAGCCGGAAGGTTTTGTCGATCCTAAGAATGCTGACAAGGTGTGCAAGCTCCAACGCTCGATTTATGGGCTGGTGCAAGCATCTCGGAGTTGGAACATTCACTTTGATGAGATGATCAAAGCGTTTGGGTTTATGCAGACTTATGGAGAAGCCTGCATTTACAAGAAAGTGAGTGGGAGCTCTGTAGCATTTCTCATATTGTATGTGGATGACATACTGTTGATGGGAAATGATATAGAATTCTTGGAAAGCATAAAGGCCTATTTGAACAAGTGTTTTTCAATGAAGGACCTTGGAGAAGCTGCTTATATATTAGGCATCAAAATCTATAGAGATAGATCGAGACGCCTCATTGGTCTTTCACAGAGTACGTACCTTGACAAGATATTGAAGAAGTTCAAAATGGATCAGTCAAAGAAGGGGTTCTTGCCTGTATTGCAAGGTACGAGATTGAGCTTGGCTCAATGCCCGACCACGGCAGAAGATAGAGAAAAGATGAGTGTCGTCCCCTATGCCTCGGCCATAGGGTCTATCATGTATGCTATGCTGTGTACCAGACCTGATGTAAACCTTGTCGTGAGTTTGGTAGGAAGGTACCAAAGTAATCCCGGCATGGAACACTAGACATCGGTCAAAAATATCCTGAAGTACCTGAAAAGGACTAAGGAAATGTTTCTCGTTTATGGAGGTGACGAAGAGCTCGTCGTAAAGGGTTACGTTGATGCTAGCTTCGACACAAATCTGGATGACTCTAAGTCACAAACCGGATACGTGTATATTTTGAATGGTGGGGCAGTAAGCTGGTGCAGTTGCAAGCAAAGCGTTGTGGCGGGATCTACATGTGAAGCGGAGTACATGGCAGCCTCGGAGGCAGCACACGAAGCAGTCTGGGTGAAGGAGTTCGTTACCGACCTAGGAGTCATACCCAATGCGTCGGGCCCGATGACTCTCTTCTGTGACAACACTGGAGCTATTGCCCTTGCCAAGGAGCCCAGGTTTCACAGGAAGACCAGGCATATCAAGCGTCGCTTCAACTTCATTCGTGAAAGTGTTCAAAATGGAGACATAGAGATTTGTAAAGTACATACGGACCTGAATGTAGCAGATCCATTGACTAAACCTCTCCCTAGAGCAAAACATGATCAACACCAGAATTCCATGGGTGTTCGATTCATCACAATGTAACTAGATGATTGACTCTAGTGCAAGTGGGAGACTGTTGGAAATATGCCCTAGAGGTAATAATAAAATGATTATTATATTTCCTTGTTCATGATAATTGTATATTATTCATGCTATAATTGTATTATTTGGAAATCGTAATACATGTGTGAATACATAGACCACAATGTATCGCTAGTGAGCCTCTAGTTGACTAGCTCGTTGATCAACAGATAGTCATGGTTTCCTGGCTATGGACATGGGGATGTCATTGATAACGGGATCACATCATTAGGAGAATGATGTGATGGACAAGACCCAAACCTAAGCATAGCACAAAGATCGTGTAGTTCATTTGCTGTAGCTTTTCTGGATGTCAAGTATCGTTTCCTTAGACCATGAGATTGTGCAACTCCCGGATACCGTAGGAGTGCCTTGGGTGTGCCAAACGTCACAACGTAACTGGGTGACTATAAAGGTACATTACAGGTATCTCCGAAAGTGTCTGTTGGGTTGGCATGAATCGAGACTGGGATTTGTCACTCCGTATGACGGAGAGGTATCTCTGGGCCCACTCGGTAATGCATCATCATAATGAGCTCAATGTGATCAAGTGGTTGATCACGGGATCATGCATTACGGTACGAGTAAAGTGACTTGCCGGTAACGAGACTGAACAAGGTATTCGGATACCGACGATCGAGTCTTGGGCAAGTAACGTACCGATTGACAAAGGGAATCGAGGAGCATGTGGGAGCCAACATGGGTATCCAGATCCCGCTGTTGGTTATTAACCGGAGAGTCGTCTCGGTCATGTCTACATGTCTCCCGAACCCGTAGGGTCTACACACTTAAGGTTCGATGACGCTAGGGTTGTAGAGATATGAGTATGCAGTAACCTGAAAGTTGTTCGGAGTCCCGGATGAGATCCCTGACGTCACGAGGAGTTCCAGAATGGTCCGGAGGTGAAGAATTATATATAGGAAGTGCAGTTTCGGCCATCGAGAGAGTTTCGGGGGTCAGCGGTATTGTACCGGGACCACCGGAAGGGTCCCGGGGGTCCACCGGGTGGGGCCACCCATTCCGGAGGGCCTCATGTGCTGAAGTGGGGAGGGAACCAGCCCATAGTGGGCTGGTGCGCCCCCCCTTGGGCCCCCCATGCGCCTAGGGTTGGGAACCCTAGGGGAGGGGGCGCCTCCACTTGCCTTGGGGGGCACTCCACCCCCTTGGCCGCCGCCCCCCTAGGAGATCCCATCTCCTAGGGTCGGCGCACCCCCTAGGGGGCCTATATAAAGGGGGGAGGGAGGGCAGCCGCACCTGAAGCCTTGGCGCCTCCCTCTCCCCTGTTACACCTCTCCCTCTCGCAGAAACTCGGCGAAGCCCTGCTGCGATCACTGCTGCATCCACCACCATGCCGTCGTGCTGCTGGATTTCCGTCAACCTCTCCTTCCCCCTTGCTGGATCAAGAAGGAGGAGACGTCATCCACTCCGTACATGTGTTGAACGCGGAGGTGCCGTCCGTTCGGCACTTGGTCATCGGTGATTTGGATCACGGCGAGTACGACTCCATCATCCCCGTTCTCTTGAACGCTTCCGCTCCCGATCTACAAGGGTATGTAGATGCACTCCCCTCTCGTTGCTAGATGACTCCATAGATAGATCTTGGTGAAACGTAGAGAATTTTTTTTGTTTTCTGCAACGTTCCCCAACAGGAGGCCCCATCCTCCTCCTCCTATTGTCTGCTTGAACGTAGCGTCGATGTTGATCTTCACCACTTCTGTCGGAGGGGCGCTCCATTTAGATGGTGGGTGTATGCCCGATGGTTGTCGTTGCTATCTGTCCGGGGTGAGTATTTCCCATTCCTTCGTCAGACTGAAGGAAATATGCCCTAGAGGCAATAATAAAGTTATTATTTATTTCCTTATATCATGATAAATGCTTATTATTCATGCTAGAATTGTATTAACCATAAACGTAATACTTGTGTGAATACATAGACAAACAAAGTGTCACTAGTATGCCTCTACTTGACTAGCTCGTTAATCGAAGATGGTTATGTTTCCTAACCATAGACATGAGTTGTCATTTGATTAACGGGATCACATCATTAGGAGAATGATGTGATTGACATGACCCATTCCATTATCTTAGCACCCGATCTTTTAGTATGTTGTTATTGCTTTCTTCATAACTTATACATGTTCCTATGACTATGAGATTATGCAACTCCCGTTTACCGGAGGAACACTTTATGTGCTACCAAACGTCACAACGTAACTGGGTGATTATAAAGGTGCTCTACAGGTGTCTCCAAAGGTACATGTTGGGTTGGCATATTTCGAGATTAGGATTTGTCGCTCTGATTGTCGGAGAGGTATCTCTGGGCCCTCTCGGTAATACACATCACTTAAGCCTTGCAAGCAATGCAACTAATAAGTTAGTTGCAAAATGATGTATTACGGAACGAGTAAAGAGACTTGCCGGTAACAAGATTGAACTAGGTATTGAGATACCGACGATTGAATCTCGGGCAAGTAACATACCGATGACAAAGGGAACAACGTATGTTGTTATGCGGTCTGACCGATAAAGATCTTCATAGAATATGTAGGAGCCAATATGAGCATCCAGGTTCCGCTATTGGTTATTGACCGGAGACGTGTTTCGGTCATGTCTACATTGTTCTCGAACCCGTAGGGTCCGCACGCTTAACGTTATGATGACAGTTTCATTATGAGTTTATATATTTTGATGTACCGAAGGTTGTTTGAAGTCCCAGATGTGATCACGGACTTGATGAGGAGTCTTGAAATGGTCGAGAAGATCGATATATTGGACGACTATATTTGGACACCGGAAAGGTTCCGGGTAAGATTGGGACAATATCGGATCACCGAGAGGTTATCGGAACCCCCCGGGAGGTATATGGGCCTTATTGGGCCTTAGTGGAAAGGAGGGGAAAGGAGCAAGGGAGGGGGCGCGCCCCCTCCCAAGCCCAATCCGAATTGGGAGGGGGGTCGGCCCCCCCTTTCCTTCCTCCCTCCTTCCTCTTTCTTCCCTCTCCTACTCCTAATAGGAAAAAGGGGAGTCCTACTCCCGATGGGAGTTGTACTCCCCCCCTTGGGCGCGCCACCCTCCTTGGCCGGCCCCCTCCTCCACTCCTTTATATACGGGGGCAGGGGGCACTCCAGAGACACAACAATTGATCATTGATCTCTTAGCCGTGTGTGGTGCCCCCTCCACCATAATCCTCGATAATATTGTAGCGGTTCTTAGGCGAAGCCCTACGACGGTAGAACATCAAGATCGTCACCACGCCGTCGTGCTGACGGAACTCATCCCCGACACTTTGCTGGATCGGAGTCCGGGGATTGTCATCGAGCTGAACGTGTGCAAAAACTCAGAGGTGCCGTAGTTTCGGTGCTTGATCGGTCGGGCTGTGAAGACGTACGACTACATCAACCGCGTTGTTATAACGCTCCCGCTTCCGGTCTACGAGGGTACGTAGACAACACTCTCCCCTCTCGTTGCTGTGCATCACCATGATCTTGCGTGTGCGTAGGAATTTTTTTGAAATTACTACGTTCCCCAACAGTGGCATCCGAGCCTAGGTTTTATGTGTTGATGTTATATGCACGAGTAGAACACAAGTGAGTTGTGGGCGATATAAGTCATATTGCTTACCAGCATGTCATACTTTGGTTCGGCGGTATTGTTGGATGAAGCGGCCCGGACCGACATTACGCGTACGCTTACGCAAGACTGGTTCTACCGACGTGCTTTGCACACAGGTGGCTGGCGGGTGTCAATTTCTCCAACTTTAGTTGAACCGAGTATGGCTACGCCCGGTCCTTGCGAAGGTTAAAACAACACCAACTTGACAAACTATCGTTGTGATTTTTGATGCGTAGGTAAGATTGGTTCTTGCTAAGCCCGTAGCAGCCATGTAAAACTTGCAACAAACAAAGTAGAGGACGTCTAACTTGTTTTTGCAGGGCATGTTGTGATGTGATATGGTCAAGGCATGATGCTAAATTTTATTGTATGAGATGATCATGTTTTGTAACCAAGTTATCGGCAACTGGCAGGAGCCATATGGTTGTCGCTTTATTGTATGCAATGCAATCACCCTGTAATACTTTACTTTATCACTAAATGGTAGCGATAGTCGTAGAAGCATAAGATTGGCAAGACAACAACGATGCTACGATGGAGATCAAGGTGTCACACCGGTGACGATGGTGATCATGACGATGCTTCGGAGATGGAGATCACAAGCACAAGATGATGATGGCCATATCATATCACTTATATTGATTGCATGTGATGTTTATCTTTTATGCATCTTATCTTGCTTTGATTGACGGTAGCATTATAAGATGATCTGTCACTAAATTTCAAGATAAAAGTGTTCTCCCTGAGTATGCACCATTGCCAAAGTTCGTCGTGCCCAGACACCATGTGATGATTGGGTGTGATAAGCTCTACGTCCATCTACAACGGGTGCAAGCCAGTTTTGCACATGCAAAATACTCAGGTTAAACTTGACGAGCCTAGCATATGCAGATATGGCCTCGGAACACTGAGACCGAAAGGTCGAGCGTGAATCATATAGTAGATATGATCAACATAGTGATGTTCACCATTGAAAACTACTCCATTTCACGTGATGATCGGTTATGGTTTAGTTGATTTGGATCACGTGACCACTTAGAAGATTAGAGGGATGTCTTTCTAAGTGGGAGTTCTTAAGTAATATGATTAATTGAACTTAAATTTATTATGAACTTAGTACCTGATAGTATCTTGCTTGTTTATGTTTGACTGTAGATAGATGGCCCGTGTTGTTGTTCTGTTGAATTTTAATGCGTTCCTTGAGAAAGCAAAGTTGAAAGATGATGGTAGCAATTATACGGACTGGGTCCGTAACTTGAGGATTATCCTCATTGCTGCACAGAAGAATTACGTCCTGGAAGCACCGCTGGGTGCCAAGTCTGCTGCTGATGCAACTGACGACGTTAAGAACGTCTGGCAGAGCAAAGCTGATGACTACTCGATAGTTCAATGTGCCATGCTTTATGGCTTAGAACCGGGTCTTCAACGATGTTTTGAACGTCATGGAGCATATGAGATGTTCCAGGAGTTGAAGCTAATATTTCAAGCAAATGCCTGGATTGAGAGATATGAAGTCTCCAATAAGTTCTATAGCTGCAAGATGGAGGAGAACAGTTCTGTCAGTGAGCATATACTCAAAATTTCCGGGTATAATAATCACTTGATTCAACTGGGAGTTAATCTTCTGGATGATTGCGTCATTGACAAAATTCTCCAATCACTTCCACCTAGCTACAAGAGCTTCGTGATGAACTATAATATGCAAGGGATGGATAAGACAATTCCCGAGCTCTTCGCAATGCTAAAAGCTGCGGAGGTAGAAATCAAGAAGGAGCATCAAGTGTTGATGGTCAACAAGACCACTAGTTTCAAGAAAAAGGGCAAGGGGTAGAAGAAGGGGAACTTCAAGAAGAACAGCAAGCAAGTTGCTGCTCAGGAGAAGAAACCCAAGTCTGGACCTAAGCCTGAAACTGAGTGCTTCTACTGCAAGCAGACTGGTCACTGGAAGCGGAACTGCCCCAAGTATTTGGTGGATAAGAAGGATGGCAAGGTGAACAAAGGTATATGTGATATACATGTTATTGATGTGTACCTTACTAGAGTTCGCAGTAGCACCTGGGTATTTGATACTGGTTCTGTTGCTAATATTTGCAACTCGAAACAGGGACTACGGATTAAGCGAACACTGGCGAAGGACAAGGTGACGATGCGCGTGGGAAATGGTTCCAAAGTCGATGTGATCGCGGTCGGCACGCTACCTCTACATCTACCATCGGGATTAGTATTAGACCTAAATAATTGTTATTTGGTGCCAGCATTGAGCATGAACATTATATATGAATCTTGTTTGATGCGAGACGGTTATTCATTTAAATCAGAGAATAATGGTTGTTCTATTTATATGAGTAATATCTTTTATGGTCATGCACCCTTGAAGAGTGGTCTATTTTTGATGAATCTCGATAGTAGTGATACACATATTCATAATGTTGAAGCCAAAAGATGCAGAGTTGATAATGATAGTGCAACTTATTTGTGGCACTGTCGTTTAGGTCATATCGGTGTAAAGCGCATGAAGAAACTCCATACTGATGGACTTTTGGAACCACTTGATTATGAATCACTTGGTACTTGCGAACCGTGCCTCATGGGCAAGATGACTAAAACGCCGTTCTCCGGTACTATGGAGAGAGCAACAGATTTGTTGGAAATCATACATACAGATGTATGTGGTCCAATGAATGTTGAAGCTCGTGGCGGATATCGTTATTTTCTCACCTTCACAGATGATTTAAGCAGATATGGGTATATCTACTTAATGAAACATAAGTCTGAAACATTTGAAAAGTTCAAAGAATTTCAGAGTGAAGTTGAAAATCATCGTAACAAGAAAATAAAGTTTCTACGATCTGATCGTGGAGGAGAATATCTGAGTTACGAGTTTGGTTTATATTTGAAACAATGCGGAATAGTTTCGCAACTCACGCCACCCGGAACACCACAGCGTAATGGTGTGTCCGAACGTCGTAATCATACTTTACTTGATATGGTGCGATCTATGATGTCTCTTACAGATTTACCACTATCGTTTTGGGGTTATGCTTTAGAGACGGCCGCATTCACGTTAAATAGGGCACCATCAAAATCCGTTGAGACGACGCCTTATGAACTATGGTTTGGCAAGAAACCAAAGTTGTCTTTTCTGAAAGTTTGGGGCTGCGATGCTTATGTGAAAAAGCTTCAACTTGATAAGCTCAAACCCAAATCGGAGAAATGTGTCTTCATAGGATACCCGAAGGAGACTGTTGGGTACACCTTCTATCACAGATTCGAAGGCAAGACATTTGTTGCTAAGAATGGATCCTTTCTAGAGAAGGAGTTTCTCTCGAAAGATGTGAGTGGGAGGAAAGTAGAACTTGATGAGGTAACTGTACCTGCTCCCTTATTGGAAAGTAGTACATCACAGAAACCGGTTTCTATGACACCTACACCAATTAGTGAGGAAGCTAATGATGATGATCATGAAACTTCAGAACAAGTTACTACTGAACCTCCTAGATCAACCAGAGTAAGATCCGCACCAGAGTGGTACGGTAATCCTGTTCTAGAAGTCATGCTACTAGATCATGATGAACCTATGAACTATGAAGAAGCAATGGTGAGCCCAGATTCCGCAAAATGGCTTGAAGCCATGAAATCTGAGATAGGATCCATGTATGAGAACAAAGTGTGGACTTTGGTTGACTTGCCCAATGATCGGCAAGCAATTGAAAATAAATGGATCTTCAAGAAGAAGACTAACGCTGACGGTAATGTTACTGTCTACAAAGCTCGAATTGTCGCAGAAGGTTTTCGACAAGTTCAAGGAATTGACTACGATGAGACCTTCTCACCCGTAGCGATGCTTAAGTCTGTCCGAATCATGTTAGCAATTGCCGCATTTTATGATTATGAAATTTGGCAGATGGATGTCAAAACTGCATTCCTGAATGGTTTTCTGGAAGAAGAGTTGTATATGATGCAGCCGGAAGGTTTTGTCGATCCAAAAGGAGCTAACAAAGTGTGCAAGCTCCAGCGATCCATTTATGGACTGGTGCAAACATCTCGGAGTTGGAATAAACGCTTTGATAGTGTGATCAAAGCATTTGGTTTTGTACAGACTTTTGGAGAAGCCTGTATTTACAAGAAAGTGAGTGGGAGCTCTGTAGCATTTCTGATATTATATGTGGATGACATATTGCTAATCGGAAATGATATATAATTTCTGGATAACATAAAGGGATACTTGAATAAGAGTTTTTCAATGAAAGACCTCGGTGAAGCTGTTTACATATTGGGCATTAAGATCTATAGAGATAGATCAAGACGCTTAATTGGACTTTCACAAAGCACATACCTTGACAAAGTTTTGAAGAAGTTCAAAATGGATCAAGCAAAGAAAGGATTCTTGCCTGTGTTACAAGATGTGAAGTTGAGTAAGACTCAATGCCCGACCACTGCAGAAGATAGAGAGAAAATGAAAGATGTTCCCTATGCTTCAGCCATAGGCTCTATCATGTATGCAATGCTGTGTACCAGACATGATGTGTGCCTTGCTATAAGTCTAGCAGGGAGGTACCAAAGTAATCCAGGAGTGGATCACTGGACAGCGGTCAAGAACATCCTGAAATACCTGAAAAGGACTAAGGATATGTTTCTCATATATGGAGGTGACAAAGAGCTCATCGTAAATGGTTACGTTGATGCAAGCTTTGACACTGATCCGGACGACTCTAAATCGCAAACCGGATACGTATTTACATTAAACGGTGGAGCTGTCAGTTAGTGCAGTTCTAAACAAAGCATCGTGGCAGGATCTACATGTGAAGCGGAGTACATAGCTGCTTCGGAAGCAGCAAACGAAGGAGTCTGGATGAAGGAGTTCATATCTGATCTAGGTGTCATACCTAGTGCATCGGGTTCAATGAAAATCTTTTGTGACAATACTGGTGCAATTGCCTTGGCAAAGGAATCCAGATTTCACAAGAGAACCAAGCACATCAAGAGACGCTTCAATTCCATCCGGAATCTAGTCCAGGCGGGAGACATAGAGATTTGCAAGATACATACGGATCTGAATGTAGCAGACCCATTGACTAAGCCTTTTCCACGAGCAAAACATGATCAGCACCAAGGCTCCATGGGTGTTAGAATCATTACTGTGTAATCTAGATTATTGACTCTAGTGCAAGTGGGAGACTGAAGGAAATATGCCCTAGAGGCAATAATAAAGTTATTATTTATTTCCTTATATCATGATAAATGTTTATTATTCATGCTAGAATTGTATTAACCGGAAACGTAATACTTGTGTGAATACATAGACAAACAAAGTGTCATTAGTATGCCTCTACTTGACTAGCTCGTTAATCGAAGATGGTTATATTTCCTAACCATAGACATGAGTTGTCATTTGATTAACGGGATCACATCATTAGGAGAATGAGGTGATTGACATGACCCATTCCATTAGCTTAGCACCCGATCGTTTAATATGTTGCTATTGCTTTCTTCGTGACTTATACATGTTCCTATGACTATGAGATTATGCAACTCCCGTTTATCGGAGGAACACTTTGTGTGCTACCAAACGTCACAACGTAACTGGGTGATTATAAAGGTGCTCTACAGGTGTCTCCAAAGGTACATGTTGGGTTGGCGTATTTCGAGATTAGGATTTGTCGCTCCAATTGTCGGAGAGGTATCTCTGGCCCCTCTCGGTAATACACATCACTTAAGCCTTGCAAGCAATGCAACTAATAAGTTAGTTGCAAAATGATGTATTACGGAACGAGTAAAGAGACTTGCCGATAACGAGATTGAACTAGGTATTGAGATACCGACGATCGAATCTCGGGCAAGTAACATACCGATGACAAAGGGAATAACGTATGTTGTTATGCGGTCTGACCGATAAAGATCTTCGTAGAATATGTAGGAGCCAATATGAGCATCCAGGTTCCGCTATTGGTTATTAACCGGAGACGTGTTTCGGTCATGTCTACATTGTTCTCGAACCCGTAGGGTCCGCACGCTTAACGTTACGATGACAGTTTCATTATGATTTTATATATTTTGATGTACCGAAGGTTGTTCGGAGTCCCGGATGTGATCATGGACTTGACGAGGAGTCTCGAAATGGTCGAGACATAAAGATCGATATATTGGACGACTATATTTGGACACCGGAAAGGTTCCAGGTAAGATTGGGACAATACCGGATCACCGAGAGATTATCGGAACCCCCCGGGAGGTATATGGGCCTTATTGGGCCTTAGTGGAAAGGAGGGGAAAGGAGCAAGGGAGGGGGCGTGCCCCCCCAAGCCCAATCCGAATTGGGAGGGGGGGCGGCCCCCCCTTTCCTTCCTCCCTCCTTCCTCTTTCTTCCCTCTCCTACTCCTAATAGGAAAAAGGGGAGTCCTACTCCCGATGGGAGTTGGACTCCCCCCCTTGGGTGCGCCACCCTCCTTGGCCGGCCCCCTCCTCCACTCCTTTATATACGGGGGCAGGGGGGCATCCCAGAGACACAACAATTGATCATTGATCTCTTAGCCGTGTGCGGTGCCCCCCTCCATCATAATCCTCGGTAATATTGTAGCGGTGCTTAGGCGAAGCTCTGCGACGGTAGAACATCAAGATCGTCACAACGCCGTCGTGCTGACGGAACTCATCCCCGACACTTTGCTGGATCGGAGTTCGGGGATCGTCATCGAGCTGAACGTGTGCAAAAACTCCGAGGTGCCGTAGTTTCGATGCTTGATCGCTCGGGCCGTGAAGACGTACGACTACATCAACCGCGTTGTTATAACGCTTCCGTTTCCGATCTACGAGGGTACGTAGACAACACTCTCCCCTCTCGTTGTTGTGCATCACCATGATCTTGCGTGTGCGTAGGATTTTTTTTGAAATTACTACGTTCCCCAACACAGACATCCCACACGCACACTGAAAGCCTCCGGACTCAGTCGCTTCTTCTGGTGGTTGGCATTGTTGCGCTCCGCCCACCAGGACCATAAAAGGCAGATCGTGCGCATCTTGATCTCGATGTGCAGCTTGAAAACGGCCACGAGCAAGTCCGTAGGGGTTGCACACAGCAGGAGCCGCTGTCTAGTGTACTCAAGACCACAGTGTCGCCACATGCACTTAACTTCCTTGCAACGCAGAAAGAGATGGCTCCCATCCTCAGCTTGTCGACAGCATAGATGGCATAGCACATCCAGCTCCACCCCGATTCGTTCGACATTACGCCAGAGGGGGTGGCTATTATGGGCAAGTCTCCACAGAAAATGATGAACTCTAGGGGGGCACGGCGGCTTCCATAGTGCCTGCCAAAACTTTCATTTATCCTCTAGGCCGGATGAGTTCTCCCCCCTTTGTTGTTTTTTCTGCTGGTCTAACAGGTGCACATAAACCCTGTAGGCTGATCTCACCGAGAAGAGACCCTTGCTGTCAAAATACTAGGCCACAAAGTCCTCAAAGCAGTCGCGAATGGGATACTCAGGATTGTCCTTGCATCTTCCTGACAGAAGGTTTGCTGAACCAGTTCTCCATCCCACGTACTTGTAGCCGGGTCAATTAACTCCGAAACCCTCGTTAGCAGATGGGCACCTTGGAGGGTCCTTTGTCTTCTTGTGTCATTTGAGGGCAGCCATGGATCCCGTCAAATATTTGATCATATCACCTGTGCCAACCCTCCAAATCATGCCAGCCTTAATGACACAAATACCTTGGAGCAGACTACGCCAAACATAGCTCATCCTTGGTGTTGCTACAGAATTCAGTACCTCGCCGTGTGGGAAGTATTTAGCTTGTAGGACTCGTCCACACAGGGACTCCGGACACTGGATTAGCCGCCAGACCTGTCGTGATAGCATTTGCAATGTTAAAAGCATGCAAGTCACGAAAGCCGAGGCCTCCCTGCTCCTTCGGCAGACACATTCTTTCCCACCCCACCCAGTGGTGTCACTCCTCCTCATCTTGATTTGCCCAGTGGTGTAGAATTATCGTTGGTAGGACAGAGAGCTCCCTATACGTCGCCCGTCAGCGTCCGTTCATCGCGGCTTCGCTGAAGCGGCACGCAAATAGGCCGGCCCAATTATCACAGGTCGAGCGAAAAAAAAACGGAAAAAGGAATCGCACGCGTGGATCGAACTCCTGACAACATTCAAGATTCTAGCGAGCCAAGCCACCCGAGCTAGCAACCTACAACGGTGTTAACGCAGCGCCAGTCTTAAAGTATGCAAGACGGCGGCAAAATCCTTTTTTCGAAAGAAATCATTTTTTTAAATATACGTTGAACAAAATTTAAAAGAAAGTGAACCTTTTTTTGGAAAAAAACACTGAATAAATTTCAAATACACAAATCAACATTTGTAGTATGCGTCAAACAATTTTTTAATGTATGATGACCACATTTTAAATATGCAATGAACACTTTTAAATATATGCTGAACAATTTCATAACATACGGTGAACATTTGTGTAATACACGATGAACATTTTTATAATGCTAGGTGAACTATTACATAATATATGATGAACATTTTCTTAATATGACGAAGATTTTCGTAATACACAGTGAACTTTTATATAATAAATAAAGAGAAGAAAAACAGAAACAGAAAATAAAAAAGGAAACATAAAAGAAAAAAAATAAAAGAAAAAGGAGCCAAAAAATAAAAAACCGGAACAAAACAACTGAAAAACGGACAAAAAGAGTGAAAAAACTGGAAGCAAAAAACCATGTAAGAAAACGAAAAAAAAACCCCGCAAAGAACAGAGACGGAAGTAGCAGCGAACGAATCCCGTACGTGGGCCGGCCCAATCGGAGGCTTGCCTCAGCGAAACCACAACGATCTTGACGCTAACGAGCGTCCAATAGGGTTTGCCGGTAGGACACTGCCCATCTTGTAATCAAACTGACAAGCTGCCACCATACACGGACTCGCTATTTCCATGCAGGCACAGCGAGGCGTCTAGTTTTTCCGATCGGGGCAGGGGCAGGGCACGTGCATGCAGTGTGCTGGAGCCGTAGATGGCACTGGCAGTGGCAAGCAAGCTGGCACGACTCGGCCCAGAATGGCAACGAACTGAGGCCCGGGGTCGGGGTGGCCCAGAATGCCAGCGGAACACGTACGTAGTTACGGCGACGCCGATGCTGTGACATCTTTCGTTCTTCGTTTTCCTGCAAGAAACCTTGGAACTCAGAGATCGCGTGATCCTTCTTCTGAAGCAGTAACGCAAAAAGATCGATCACATCACATCAGACGGTTGGGCTGGAGGCAGGTGGAGGTGGTGCGTGCGGCCAGGCCAAACGAGCTCGATCGGAGGCGCACAAGCGCCACGAGCGCGCACAGTGAACGTTGCAGAGGGTTGGGAGTTGGGAATTTTCTAGCGACACTCAGCGACATGACAGTATAATCAGCTTAAATTCCATCATGTCGTCCCGGCTGTCCCCGTTCCTATCTTGAGCTTGAGGAGACCCCCTTTTATTTTGCGCGGTTGCTTGAGGAGACCCCTGCCCTCTAAGCATGACACTGACATGTGCAGAGCAGACATCCCCGTAACCCGAGCCTGAACTTTTCATGTGTTCGCTCAAGTTCCAGACCGCAAATTCAATGAACTCTTATCCGAAGAAAAGAATCGACCCCGGTCGGTCCACCCTGGCTGGGCCGCGGCTGCATTGAAACCCAATCAACTGTACGTTAATCAAAGCAAGCTAGCTGCCCAACGGCTACTTGCCGAGTTTTTTCCCCTAGAGGCGATCTAGGGTTCCACCAAACCTCCGGCGGCGACGGCGGAGTCCACGTAAAAACTCGCGGCGGCCGAGTCTATCGGGCGCCGGGGGACATCAACATCATGAGCACGAGCAGGAGGAACTTTTGCATGGCGAATCCACCGTCAACGGTGGTGCTGGGGGAGGTAGAAAAGATGAAGGCGACGGTAAGCGGTGAAGGCGATCCATTGGACGGAAGGCAGAGCAGAGAAGTTAGGAAGGCAATAGCAGGAGAGACCGGCAAGGGCACATCGGTGGGAGGAGAAGGAGGTAGCGGGAGTAGGGGTGGAGAAGAGGTAGAGGAGGAAGATGACGAGTGGGATTACTACGGCCCAGAACCGGATCTGGAGGACAAATTTGCAGGTATGAAGCTACATGGAGAGGAGGAGGATGATCTTGATTTATCAGGGGAGGTAGAGGAATTGATCCAGGGGGTGAGGTGGCTAGGACTGTTTCGTGTCCATACAACCAAACCTTTCAGTCATGCCGCGCTATTGAGGCAGATGAGGAACGCCTGGGCGGCTGCGCAGGGTGTCACTTTCAATGTTAAAGGACCCAATCTTTTTCTGTTCCAGTGTCATTGTCTCGGTGATTGGAAGCGGATCATGGACTGGGGGCCTTGGATCTTTCGTTATGCTCCGGTAATACTGCAGGAATATGATGGCTTCACTGATGTTGCAGAATACAAACTCAATAAAGTTCCAGTATGGGCTCGAATCAAGGGTTTGCCAGATGGCTTGACAGCTAAGAAGGAGCTCGCAGAAAAGGTAGCCGCTAAGGTTGGGGAGCCACCCTTTACAGTGATAGTCAATGAGGGTAAGATAAACCCTTCTAGTACATTGAGAGTACGAGTTTTTGTGGATGTTGACAAACCACTGGTGCGTTTTGTTCCGATAACACTTCAGAAGAGGAAGAAATACCCTGTTTTTTATGAGAGGCTGCCGGACTTTTGTTACTACTGTGGTTTGATGGGGCACGCGGTGGAGGAGTGCGGGGATGGAATTCATGATCCCCGCACATGTGAATGGGGAGATTGGCTTCTGTGGAGCTCGGACCTCCCGGCTTACACTACAGGAGGGAGAGGGGGTACGGAAGGGAGGGGTAGAGGAGGTAGGACAGGAGGAGTAGGTGGAAGAGGAGGGAGAGGAGGCAGACAGGGTAGAGGAGATAGGGAGGGAGAAAGAAGGAATTTTGCAGAGGAGGATGGAGGTTCTCAGACTATGGACTACACACACCAGGTCAGCTCAGAAGAGAATCAGAACGCCCGCAAAAGACTAGTGCGTGCTGACGGGTCAGTCAATGTGAGAGGACAAAGTTTCCCTAACCTCTCGGGGAAGGTGGCCGACACGGTGTTGTATTTGGAGAGCAAAGGAGAGGAGACAAACCAGGTGACATCTACAACACCAGGCAGAAACCCTATTGTGAAGAGGAGGAAGCAGGATGGCAGGCGCCAGGATGAGGATGAGGTACTCGAAGATAAGGCGGTCTCCCACGAGGAGGACCGCCGAGCCCAATGAAACTGTTGTGCTGGAATTGTCGCGAGATTGGCGACCCCGCGACGGTTAGAGAGCTCCGCGATCTCGTGGAGGCATGTGCGCCGACGGTGCTTTGTATTGTGGAGACGCAGTTGGCAAAATACCACGTGGAAGGATTGGCGGGTACTTTAGGGTTTTCTGGACGTTTTGGAGTAGATAGTAGTGGTAGAAGTGGAGGTTTATGCTTGTTCTGGAAAAATAATGTTGATCTTGAAATAAAGACCTTTTCTCGCTATCATATTGATTCAGTGATGAAAATGCCTGGATTGGAACCATGACGTTTGTCTTGTTTTTATGGTGCAGCAGATAGGAGTATGAGGTACAAGATGTGGGATACTATGAAAATTTTACGGGGGGAGAATGCACTACCATGGGTGTGCATGGGAGATTTTAATGAAATTTTAAGGCCAGAAGAGCAAATGGGGCCAAATGAGCGTGATAGTGCTCAGATAGAAGGTTTCAGAGAAGCAGTTGATGTTTGTGAGTTAACGGACCTTGGCTACAAAGGGTTGGATTGGACTTTTGAGAAGAGAGTTGTGGGGGGAGAATACTGCAGGGTAAGACTTGATCGAGTGCTGGCTACGGCCAGTTGGTCAGCGTTATTCCCGTATGCCACGGTTGAACACCTAACTACAGCAAAGTCAGATCATAGCCCAATATTATTGATCAATGCGATGGAGGCAAGCAACCAGAGAATTGCCCTTAAAAGGCCTTTTCGTTATGAATGCATGTGGGAGAGCGATGACAGGTTCGTGGATACACTTCAGGAGGCATGGGGTCGGGATCAGCCGGCGGAAACTATGGCGCAGCTTGCGGCCAAGTTGTCTTCGGTTGGGACCGCCCTGAAACAATGGGGCAAGCTGTCGTTTGGCTCAGTCAGACAGGAGTTGCGCAGGCTACGACAACAGTTGACTCAGCTTAGAGAGGACCCGACGCGTGTTGGGCCGGGAGTGGAAGAGAAAAGGGTCTTGGATCGGATTGTTGAGTTGTCCTTTCGAGAGGAGACTATGATGAGGCAGAGATCTCGCATGGACTGGTTATCTGCGGGGGACAGTAATACGCAATACTTTCAGAGGAAAGCGAGTGCTAGAAGGGCAAAGAACACCATAACACAGTTATAGAAAATAGATGGAACGACCACCTCTGATCCGGAGGAGATGGCTGAGATGACGAATGAATTTTATGAGAACTTATACAAATCAGAAGGATGTATAGGCATAGAAGAAGTTCTGTCACATATTCCGGTAAGAGTTGATGGTAACATGAATGCAAGGCTCAATGCGCAGTATACAAAAGAGGAGGTTAAAGAGGCATTTTTTCAGATGTTCCCAACAAAAGCATCAGGGCCGAATGGTTTTCTGGCGCATTTCTTTCAGAGACATTGGGAACTATGTGGTGATGAGGTAACTGGCGTGATTATAAGATTGCTCAATGGAGAGGACTCACCGGAGGATATCAACCGCACGGTCATCGTTCTTATTCCCAAGATAGCTAGTCCAAAACTGATAGCATAATTTCGGCCTATAAGTCTTTGCAACGTGATCTATAAGATTGCGTCAAAGGTCTTAGCAAGTAGGCTGAAGATTATTCTCCCCGAGGTAATTTCTGAGGAGCAGTCCGCTTTTGTGCCTGGGCGTCTTATCACGGATAACTTCATAACAGCTTATGAGTGCCTACATTACATGAAGACCAGGAGAGTGAAGGCAAACCATTTTGTGGCTCTGAAGTTGGATATGATGAAAGCATATGATAGACTTGAGTGGCATTATTTGAAAGCAGTGATGCTCAAGATGGGTATCAGCCCACGTTTTACAGATATGGTTATGAGGTGCATGTCTTCAGTCACTTTCTCAGTTCTTTTTAATGGTGGCAGTCTTCATGATTTCAGGCCAACAAGGGGGATGAGGCAAGGGGATCCCATATCCCCGTACCTATTCTTGTTAGCCGCGGAAGGCCTCTCGTGTCTGTTAAAAGCCCAAGGGGTGGGGGTCCGAGGACTGTCAGTGGCGAATAATGCCCCAGCAATCAACCATTTACTTTTTGCAGATGACAGTCTCTTGTTCTTTGAAGCTGATAGTGAGAGTGCTACACAAGTGCGAGATGTGTTGAGAATGTATTGTGATGCTTCGGGACAGCGTATCAACACTGGCAAATCCTTTATATTTTTCAGTAAGGGTGTGCCAGAGGCCACACGAGATGAGGTAAAAGCAGTTCTAGATGTCCATAATGAATCACTGTTAGAGAAGTATCTTGGACTGCCAACTGATGTAGGTAAAAACAAGGAGGGAAGCTTTAAATATTTGAAAGACAGAATATGGAAGCATATCCAAGGTTGGATGAAAAAAATGCTTATCTGCAGGGGAAAAGAGGTGCTTATAAAATCCGTAGCGCAATCTATTCCGACCTACTCAATGTCGTGTTTCAAGTTGCCCCGAGGTCTGATTGAACACTTAGACGGTCTTCTGCGGAAGTTTTGGTGGGGCAGTAAAGGGGGTCAGAGGAAACCAGCATGGGTTTCTTGGAAGACAATGTGCAAACCAAAAAACATGGGTGGAATTGGTTTCCGGGACGTCGAGCTGTTTAATTTGGCTTTATTGGCTCGGCAAGTGTGGCGACTTCTGCAGGATCCCGAATCATTGAGTGCTCGAGTTCTACGAGCGCGTTACTTCCCGGAAGGCAACATACTTGACGCTGCACTGGGCGCACATCCCTCCCAAGTATGGCGATCGTTGATGGAAGGAAAAGAATTGCTTGTTCTAGGGTTAATAAAGAGGTTGGATCGGGGACAGACACCCGCATATGGGAGGACAACTGGTTGCCGTGTGACTATAAGCTGAAGCCCATATGCACTATATCACCTGATCCACCACAGCTTGTATCAGAGTTAATTGATGCTACAACGCGCACATGGAACAAGCAGGTTTTGATCGAGCATTTCGTCAGCCTGGATGTGGATATCATAATGAATATACCACTAAGTCTCCGGGTGCAACGTGATTTCTGGGCATGGCACTATGATCGGAGAGGGGGTTTTACCGTAAGGTCAGCATACAAGATGATTAGTGCCATCAAACATCAGAGAGAGGATTGGTTGGAACACAGGACGAGCCACTCAAATGTGGAAGCCGAAAGTAAGGCTTGGTCTCAGCTATGGAAAGTTAAAGTCCCATCTAAAGTAAGGGTATTTGTATGGAGACTAGCTCACATGTCGTCACCGACTGGTACAGTGCGCAATGAGCGAAACATGGCCACTTCTCCAGCTTGCGGGCTCTACGATGAGGAGGAGGATTCATGGCGTCATTCCTTGTTTGAATGCCGGATGGCACGATGTGTTTGGGCGTTGGGAGATGAGGAGACCCTGGAGCATGTGATATCAAACAGGAGTGAAGATGCAAGGCTTTGGTTGTTTTGGCTATTTGACACGTTGAACCAACAGGACCTTGCCAGGGTGCTCATCACCATGCGGGCGATCTGGTGGGCTAGGAGGAGAGCAATTCATGATGACGAATTCCAAAGCCCTCTTTCTACAATGTGTTTTGTGAACAGATACTTGGAGGACCCGGAGATCGCTGCCAAACGCGCTCCAACGCGTCCCTCGCAGCCGGTGGTACAAAGGCAGCGCAGGTGGATCCCGCCGGGAGAGGAAGCAATGAAGATCAACGTAGACGGGGCTATCTCTCGCCAAGGAGGAACGGGTGCATCGGCTGTTGTGTGTCGGGACAAAGAAGGCAACTACCTGGGATCTTCGGCGGTGGTTTTTGAAGGATTAGTCGACGCCCCAAGCTTGGAAGCTCAAGCGTGCAACGAGGCGCTTGCCCTTGCTCAAGATCTATTGCTGACACATGTGATAATAGCCTCGGATTGCATGCAGGTTGTTTCGGATATTAAGGGGGCGACGTCATCTTCCTCTTATGCTTTTGCAATTGAAGAGATTAAAGCTAGAGTTACAGACTTTGTAGGAGTTAAATTTCGTTTTGAAAGTAGGGAGGCAAACTTTGAGGCCCATGCCTGGGCAAAGGCAGCCTCGTCTCTCCCTACGGGTCGCCATCTGTGGCTAGGGAACCCGCCAGACATTATATGTATTCCTCCGGTTTTAGCTGATCAATAAAATCCCTAGTTACACCTCAAAAAAGCTGGCTGCCCAATGTTACATGGATCAATCTAGAGTGGCCCAAAATGACGCCGTCGAGAGTGCGGTGTCAAGGGCCGTTACAGCGTTTGTATCTGTCTATCTTAAGTGACGCGTGGGTGCAGTGCAGTGGATGAGAGCGGCATGGCAACAGGTAGAGTGGTTGAAAAGCGTCTGAAAGTCGGTTCTGAACCAGGCCGGACCGGAGACCACTCAACAACGCACCATTTTAGCTGTCAGTGGCCGCAGTCGAAACTAGAGTTGAGTATGGATGGATGCAGCGTAGCCATCGCGTGCCTGAAGCTGCACGGATGCATATGTGCGGTATGTGTGCATAGGTTCCAGCAATAAGCTTGTGCACGTACCGTACACGTAGATGAAAACTTGCGGATTGCAAGGATCAACAACGGGGGTGTAGCTCATATGGTAGAGCGCTCGCTTCGCATGCGAGAGGCACGGGGTTCGATTCCCCGCACCTCCACCTTTTTTTTTTTATCAAATCCCGTTATATTCAATATGTTTTTGCTAACTTGAATAACAAATCATCGTACCCTTTTTTTTTGCGGGAATCATCGTACCGAGAGGGTTCCCATCCCAAGGTCCGCCACCGGAGCACGGACGCGTATTCTGCAGCGCAACGGTACTCCATACGCATTCCGTTCTTCCCATCCACCTCACGCACGATCACGACCGTTAATTCCCCACTCTACGGCTCACAAGACCCCCGCAACGACGCCAGTGGCACCATCTCCTCCCGCAAGAAAGAAAGCCCACAGGAACAAAAGTGGCCGAGGAAAACCACCAGGACCAACGGAAGAGCGAAGAGGGGAACTGGGAACGGCGAAGCTGCTGCCGCCATGGATCGGGAGCTGGAGGAGGCGAACTGCAAGTTCGCGTGGCTCAAGCTCGCCTGCGCGGAGGACGAGCTCGACACCTGCGCCACCCTGATCTCGGAGCTCAAGGTATCCACCCACCTACCCACGGCTCGACTTCGTCCCCGTCTTTTTCCTGCGACGATGAGGAAGGGGGATTCGGTACATTGACGCCTTTGCCCGCTGTATACGCGATGTTTCTGAAATCCGGGGTATTATGGTGGATGCGCAGGGTTTGTTTGGAGAATTCGGGAGTTCCGCGGCGCGGGGGATGGGGTTTACGAGCGGTTTTGGGCGAGTTCCAGGGAGTTTTTCTTTTCGATTCGAGGATCCATTTCCACCTGGGTTTGATCAGGTTTGGGAGATGGATGGGTGGGTCGGGAATTCGGGATGCGCTCCCCGTTGGTTCCTGAAATTTCCCAACTGTACTGCTGCTGCCTAGGGTTTGATGCGATTTGCTGGAAATGAGGGGAGGAGTTGGGGCGAGGGTTTGCAGTTCTGGAGATGTGAAGATCCAGTTCCACAATAACAATGTCAACACTGATGTAGGTCCTGGTCTGGGGATTCACGACAGGATGCAATGCTGTGTTTTTTGTTTTGAATTGTCAGGGTTTCACTTAAATTCAGCGTTTATCATCAGGTGACATGTCTCCTCATTTCGTTGATTTCAGGTTCTTCTCACAAAGTTTCCTAGCCTGCCACCATCATTTAAGAATACACCCAATGCAGTTGCGGAGCTGAGACTCGCAAGTAAGCACTTGCTCCTGGAAAAAAACTGTGCTCTGTCCTTTGTCATGCTGAACCATTTTTATTTTCAGTTAAAGGTGGGATTCTGAACCAATTTAAGAGAAATGCTCCTATAAAATGGAACCCAAAATTCTGCATATGGAGTTTCATCCAATTTGAGACGTGCTATGTAGTTGAAGGTGTTTCGTGGAATACTCTTTTCAGGATGCGTGTATTGAGCTCTGTATGTATGTTCGCTGGTCATGGACTACAACTGCAATTCTACAAAGCATTCTCCTGAAGAGAGTATTGTTGTCACTCATAAATGTTCTTTACACCATTTGAGAAAGCCCTGTTCACTACATTTTTTAATTGCAATCTACTGTACCATTTTGCAAGTGTGTAGTAGACTATAACTGTCCTACTGTAAGACTGCTGGCTACATTTTTGCATTGCAATTTACCATTTCATCTAAAAACTGCAAGTCTGGAAAGCATTTTTCATGCTACGGCATCAACTCTAAGAATGCTGGCTACACTTCTGCATTGCAGTTTACCATTTTGCAATCTACATTTTTGTATAAATTAGTTGTGGTGACTGATCGTGAAACTTTCAGGGGCCATATACGAGTTTGCTGTCATCTTCAGCATCAGAGTTAAGGACCAAGATGCATTTGAGAGGAACTTCTTCCAACTAAAAGTCTTCTACATGGATACAAGGTTTGTTTTCTACTTAAGCACATTTTGGTCCTACGTACTGCATAGATTCATCCTATGTAGTCATGCACGTAAATTATCTTTCTAGCTTATTTTTCTTGTGCCAACACGCTTATGTTTTTCCTAAAAAACAATTGACATTTCAAATATCTAGATCGTGGACATGCACTTCCTTGATACAATCTATTTGATTGTGGTGGAAGTTATGTGTTGTGACCATTAACCTTTGGTTTAATCACTATCTAGTACCTTGGCATTCTATTCCTCACAGCACCTATAAGGAATGGCAGGTGCCAGCAGGACACCCTTGATATAAGTAATCAAAATGCAATTATTAAGATTCTTTCGTTCAGCAGTCAGCACATGGTTTCATTGTTTGTCATTTGTCAAGTCGACATTGTTGAGGAATGAGGATACGTTTATGAATTGTCTTAATCTGTGCGACCTCCTGGATTTTTAGGAGCACGATTATCTTGTGGCTAAAAGATGCCGCTGAACATTTCCACATAGATATTCTATCCTGGAGCACTGTATTTCTGAACTTATGTTTGCCGAGTGCTATTGATATTGTGTTTTCTTTTGTGATTGTCCATCAGAAGCATACTCCCACCATCACCAGAAGAATATCGAATTTGGGGGCTTAATCTTCTGAGGCTGTTGGCTGAGAACAGAGTAGCTGAATTCCACACTGAGCTGGAACTTCTGCCCCCCAGAGCCCTAGACCATCCTTGCATCAAATATGCAGTCGAGCTTGAGCAATCCTTTATGGAAGGTACCTACAACCGATTAACCAATGGTCAGCGAGCTGTGCCACATGAGACATACCTCTACTTCATGGACCCTTCTTGCTGAAACTATTAGGTGAATGAATTTACATTACGTTTTCTACATGGCTCGTGTGGTGAAGTTCCTGATTGTGTTCTCTACGTCTTCTTTTGCAGAGATGAGATAGCTGATTGCAGTGGTCAGGCATACGATCACTTGCCAGTGGATGGTACCAGAAAAATGCTGATGTTTTCCTCTGAGCAAAAGCTTCTGGAGTACATATCAGAGGTAACTATTAATTTCTCTCGTCTTCTGTCCTATCACCATGTTTTATATGAATAATGTCATAGTGAATCGTTGGCGTCTGAATAATTTAAAGGGTGGTAAAACACATCTTGTTAGAGGCATGAGTGCAAACCACTAAGCTGCTACTCTACTGACATAACCATATGCGTACTAGTAGACTAGATTGTATGATTGTTAACGCTGCCACTTCCTGACTATACAAGTACTCCTTATGTTGGCAGATACAGCATGAATGGGAGGTTCAGAATCATTCAGTCCTTTTCCACATGGCGAAGGTCCAACCCCGTGTCGGCATACAAGCGCATCAGATGATCAAGCGATCTCTTTGCTACGCACGGGAGCTCGAGCGGGTAGTGTAACCTGCAAAACACTGTGGATATTGTTCGACGAGCGGATGGTATAACTTGCAAAGCGAGGTGGATTTTGTCCCATGTAGGTAGTCCGTGATATTAGTATTTTGTCCCAAGGAACGATCAGTCTAGATGCTAGATAGTCATGTCTCGTGATATGCGTTCTCCTTGCTGAAATGCTGGAATTTCTGTTGAAAACACAGGCTGGGGACTGCTTGACGATGCTAAAATCGATGAGATATGTTCGGTTCCAGTATGATGCTCCCCTGTCGTGAAATTCATTTAAGTTCAGTTCAGTTGGATATGTTCAGTTCCAGTATGATGCTCCCTGTTGTGAAGTTCATTTCAGTTCAGTTGGATGCTTTGATGGAAATTGGGAACTCAGCATAGGATCATGTGAGCGGTTAAACTTGTTATCAAATCTATCTCCCATTTTTCTAAAGTGACGGCGCTATTTCTCAGCCAGTAGAACTATTTTGACACATTCAGGACATTATACATAACCAGCTCACTGACCCTCGGGAGCTTTGAATTTGTAGCTCAAATCACTATACAGAGACAACATGAATGGTCAGGAAACGAGTCAACATACTCGATGCAGCATTGCACTTGTGCTGCCTCAGCTACCCTCCCATGTTCCTTGAGGAAACTAATTCCTTATTCCTTGTTGTGCATTAGCTTTAATCGACAGAGTAGAGAAAAAAGAATGGCCGGCCAAGAATCGACTGTCATGAACCGGATCACTGCATCGTCTTAGAGTAACACCCACGGGACTGTCATGAACCAGATCCCTGCATCGACTTGAGCAACTTCTTCAGCGTATCCACAATGCTTGAAAACGAAGGGCGCTGCCTTGGGTCACTGAAAATAAAGCAAAATCGTGTTATCGATGATGATGTTTTGTTTTAAACTTAGGCTGAACTAATGGGTGCCGTCACTTGAAATTTTGATCAAGGTGGCTGACAGGTCATGGGAAATTTGCTTACTCAGACCAACAGGATTCAACAAGAGCAGCTAGCTCTGGGATGGTGTCTTTAGGGATTGGCAGCCTTCTGTTCTGGAATGCAACTGCCCCTACTACCTGTAAATATTACTCCAGTGAATCACGAATATCGCCTTTTTTTCTATACCATATAAGAAACACAGAAATAGGTTACTTGTGCTGGGCCTAGGCCGCCCCATGGTTGCTGCATCGTCAGGAGCTCCCATAAGATCACGCCAAAGCTGTACACGTCACATTTCTCGTTGGATGGCTCGCCACGGAGAAACTCTGGCGCCATCCATTCTGGCTGCAGTTAACCAGAATTTGATATTAAGAATCCAAAAAGATGTAATGGCGAGTTACTAACTGAGTAGACTGTCATGCAAAGCTTACTGTTCCAGCGACTGATTTGGATGATATGAAGGTGGTCGCCTTAAATCTGGACAAGCCAAAGTCACCTACCTGAAGTTGTATCAAGGATAGTAAATAATGGGACAAAAGCAGAAGAGCCGTATTCGACCGCGCTACGCCATTTGGGAAATGAACTCCAACTAACCTTTACGGACCAGTTCTTATCCACCAGCATGTTTGGTGTCTTCAGATCCCAATGTACTATAGGAGGGTTCAGGCAGTGGAGATAGTTGATGCCTTTTGCCTGCAGTTTGGTCACAGCAATGCTTCATATAACATTCAGTGAAACGAGTAACGTTTCAGGAGCATGCTTATCTGTAGAAGTTGGTATTGCAATACATACAACATCTAATGCCATGCGCAAACGCCGCCGTAAATCAAGTATTTCCCCACTAGAAGCTTTGCTGATGAGACGGAAGAGGCTCCCTCTGTTCACAGCAGGATGATTCAGTGATTCTGTTTGGTGCAGGGAATTAGTTCATTTTGCCCGTGAAACTGACTGAGGGTTTACCTGGGCAAGTACTCAGTTACTATCGACAAATGCGGGCATTTGGTCACTGCACCCATGAATAGTACCACGTTTGGATGGCGAACTCGTTTCATGATAGAGATCTGCAAGGATCAACAATGTGCCAAGCTAAAGAGAATGGGACAGATTGAGATCCATACTAACCACAGGTGAAGTTTTGATGCAAAAAAGAAACGGTGAAGCAACCTCTCTAAGGAATTCTTTGAGCTGAGCTTCGCCAACACCCTGGTCTGTAAGCACTTTTACTGCAACATCCTACATAACCAAAACTACAACCTCAATTTCATGATCTCTGCAAAGGATACTTATCTCATTGCAGAAAAAAAAGGTTTCCATAGTGAAAGGTCTACAGTACTTACAGAACCGTGCCAGTCAGCTCGATAAACAGTACCAAATGAACCTGCATTTTCAGTAAACTGTGATCAAATCCACAGAATGCAGCAAGTTGATAAGAAAACTGAAGCTAAGCAAGTACCAGCGCCTATGCGTTCCTTGAGCTCAAGCTCATCCCATGATATCTCAAGCCAATCCATGGCGAAAGATGACTCAGCGAGCAGGTGTTTCGGCAGTGTAAGACCAGGGATGTTCTCCTTATTGACACCCTCGGTGCCGACCTCCATCGCCTTAAATTGCCTTGACACTTGAAACACTGACATGTTGTTGCAGTTGTCATTCTGCATGACCTGACCGCATTTTGTGTCTGCTTGAACAGGGTTCTTGTCCCCGGCAACTGCTACAGTACATGATCAATCAGTATGCTCATCTGCATGGCCTATATATATTTTGTAGATTGTACCTGAATATTGAGAATCTGAGAACACCGAGTTGCAACGATCGTCAGCTATCGCACGATTCCAAGCCGCAACCGGTGCCGCGTAGTTTTCCAAACTTGCCGTGCAAGAAGTCTTGAAAGGTGAAGACACAGAGGAGAGCAGCTGCCCGTTGATGGACGAGTCTGGGCTGCAGATGCTCCCTGGCGCAACGACGAGGTCCACGACGTACTCCCTGAGGAAGCACCAGTATAATTACAAAGCAACCTGAGCAGATATCTGTCATATGTTTACTCACTACCAATGCATGACATTGATCAACACAGAATGCTCAAAAAGTTTGTGCAAAAAGGACTCTACATACATACCTTGAATATCTTCTGTCGTTTTCAATTTTGACAAGGCAAGAGGACCGGTGAGGCGCGGAGCAGTACTTGCAACCTTGCGCGATTCGGCATGGCAGGCCGATAAAATCTGCTAGAGCCTGCATCAGTTTGGAGAAGATGACAGGACTGAAAATAACCTGCTGGCCTAAAGTAGCATGGATCGCAACGGTAAGTGAAACAAGCCGGAGACCTTGAATAGAATGGCGCGATGCCTGCAGAACCCAATGGACAGGCGGCCGATGGGGACGACGACGCTCTTCTGCTGCTTCCTCAGCCGCTTGCTGCCCGCCTTCCACCGCATGTACAGGTCTCCGTCCTCCGACCTCAATGCACCCCTTCAAACACCACCATCAAATTTAGCTGAAATTTGTCTGCTCAGATTATTTACTGGAAATTTTGATCAACAAAGCTCAAGTTGTATGTAACGAATGGCATGACAGCATGGAGGTACAGACAGGAACGTGACCGGCCATGGTGATCGTTTGATCCATGATGTAACTGTGCTACGTTTTAAGACATAAAGTGGTCTCTGAAATTGGAGTGTTGTTCACATGTTCGTCGGTGCCCAGGTTCCGAGGTTCACGGACGAGCAGGTCGTCAACTTGCATGTCCACTGCTCTATCGAAGGTCAGTCACGGTCACACTCACGCAGTCACGCTCACAGGGAGCACGGGCACACACGGGCGAGACATGCATCAACACGGACCAGGCTAACCTTTTCTTCGAAAGCAAATCAAGTGAACATCGATCGGAGGAGGTGACGTACGCACCCCATGTGGTCGGAGACGAGCAGGGCGAGGCGGCGGACGAGGTCGAGCGTGGCGCCGAGCGCGCGGTAGAGGTCGAGCGCGCGCCGCTCCAGGTCGACCAGCACGGAGTCGCCGCACTTGTCGACGAGCACCACCTCCAGCGACGACTGGTCGCTGGCGTCCACCTCCCGCAGCGCCGCCAGCGTCGGCAGCCGGCGGCCCTCCCCCTCGTCGGCGTTGCACATCGCCCACAGGTGCGGGTCGATGCCCATGATGTTGTAGAACCCGTGCGCGATCTTGTCACCCCACGACAGGCACCCGTTCACCTGCACGCGAGCCCAGTGAATACATGATTTATCTAAATTTTCTCGAGCGCATCCGGTCAATAACCATGTCGCCTAGAAAAATCTGGCCAATGATGAAGCTGAAGGTCGCACGCCTTGATTGGCCCCAAGTTGCAATTTTCAATGTGTATGCATAGCATCATCGGACATAAACAAATCAATGGAGAAGAGAGACGTACTGGATGATTAATTTATCAGTTGGCTATTACCCAGAGCGAGACTATTACCCAGAGCCGGTAGGAGACGGCGGCGGCATCGGCGGGGACGTCGGCGTGCTGCTCCGCCGCCGCATCGCCGGGGCCGAGGCGGCGGACGAGGAGCTCGGGCGGGACGCCGGCGAGGAAGGCCTCGGAGGTGATGCGGATGGCGAGGGAGAGCTGCAGGTAGTAGCTCTCCCTGGAGCGGCGCACCCACGTGTCGTCCCTGGCGACGGACGACGCCGGTGCGAGGGATGAGCCCGTCGCTGCCGTGGAGGTGGAGGCGGTCGCGGGCTCGGTGCCGGTGAAGGCGCTCCCGGCGCTCCAGTGCGCGGACGGGGGCGCGGCGGGGGCGGGGAGGTCGTCGACGGGCTTGAGCCGCCCGTAGTCTGCGAGGAGCGGCAGCCGCGACTCGGCCTCGGACAGGTCGAAGGCGGGGTGAGGCGCCGCGGGAGGCGGCGGCAGTGGTGGCACGAGGTTGTGTAGGCGGCGACGGTGCGGCATGGCCGGAGCCCGGAGACCGGAGCTAAACTGCTAGACTGCTAGACAGCTATGCATGGGAGTTCGGCGGGGAGGTGTAGGTGGTTTTGGCCTCGAGCAGCTAGGATTCACGGTTGCCGGCCGGAGACAGCCACGGACAAGAGAGAGAGAGGGAGGGAGGTTTGTCTGTGAAGCGTGACGGCGGGGTTGAAAAGCTTCGGGGAGCGTGTGAAGAAGAGGAATGGCTGCAAAATACTGTAGCTCGCACTTTGCATGTCGGCCCTTGAGGTTTCCGTGGCCTCGTCCCCGCTCCCGCGCGGCCGTGGTCACCGGAATCACGAGGGTGCGCGGGCATAAAGGGCGCCGCCGGTGCACGTGTGTCGGGGGGCTCGTGGCCTCTCAGAGCGGCGCCGCGTGTGGCCGCGGGGACACCCGTCGGCCGCTGGGTCGTCGAGTCAGCGCGCGGGGTGGCGTGCGGCTGCCGTGCGCGCGCCGGGGGCGGAGGACGAATCTGGCGCCGCGCGCCTTCACCCTATCCACACGATCGACCACACCGGGCTCGGCTCCCCGCCCGGCAGGAACGCACGGCGGCGCCGCCCGACACAATGCACCAGTGCACATGGTGGTGTGCTCGCGTGGCGACCGGTATTGCGGTGCGGTTCCCGTGGTCTCACTGGGAACTGCAATGGCGGTTGTACGCTCCTAGGAGTTGGTTCCCGTGATAGTTGGATGCAGGGTCGACTAGAGATGATATAAGAGGGGTCTGACTCTAATAAACCAAATGTTATAGGCTGAACAAGGCAATGCTCATTTGGGACTTGCTTGAAAAGGACGTGCATAGTTCCTGGAAGAAACAAGGTTGTCAAATGCCGTGACCTAAGGTGATGTGTGAACAACCATACTTAAAATAAGAGTGCAAGTGGTCATGGAGCCTGTTTCATGTTCTCACCCGTCAGCCCAAAGACCAAAGTTTGTTAATTGGTTCTCTCAATGCCTGTAATTCTTAATCATCAAGCTAATGGAGGTTATCCACACTACTAGACCCAGAGGCGGAGGACGAAACAAAATTAAGGTGTGGCGAAGTTTAAGCAAAGAACTTTTTGGTGTGAATTAAAACAGTCAATACACACTAACAATGCACGGTACAAATAAAAAACCAAATACATTAAAAATGTTTTCAATAGAAAAACAACCTAAAACATACCGATAAAGAAGATTTCACTAGCGTCTAGAAGACCCAGGCAATGACGGTGCCATTATCACTGAAAGTCTGAAATCACTATAATTGCATGATACAAATTGTTCAATTTCAGAAAAATATACCTCTGCCTCCCCCTTTTCCATTGGCTTTGCTAGCCTCTTTCCTTCCCTCTACATTCACTGCACCAGCCGACGGCCGTGAGCCCGTGATGGACTCAAAGCTCGCTGCGACGTTGCCCCGAGAGAATGATGCTGCGCCGTTACTCCTTGACGCCGCCTGCCAGCCCCAACCCTCAGCCGCCGCAGTGCGCCCGGCGGGGCAGCGCCCGGCCACCTACTTGTTCGACACCCCGCCCCGCCATTGACCGTCCCGTCCTCCTGGCCAGCCGCCGCCGTGATAGGTTTGGCCGAGCGAAATTGCTCCCGAGTGCTAGGTTTGGTCGTCTGCGTTTCGTTTCGATCTGGCTCGTGAACGACCTGTGCGTGCAAAGTGCGAAGGGATGCGACTCCTGCAGCAGCTCGTGGCCCATCCGCTCATGACCCACCTGATGGCATCCAAACGGGCGTTTTTCTCCAGGTCTTTAGCGATTTTCGTGACATACTAATTAGCGTAGCCAGCGACTGAGCGACCAGGGAGACGATGCGTACATATAAAAGAAAATTTGCACCCGATCAAGGTATGGCAGGCGCCACACCTTGCCCACTGGAGGCCTTCGCCAGTGACTAGACCGTTAAGATGGCATGTGAGGGTGGTTCGACTTGTTTGGGAACCCAGTCACAAACGACTAAAAATTGGGCGTCAGATTTTTATACATGGCAAGTTTGATGTTTTTCATGACAATTTATATTGGCGCTTTGATGATAAATTTAGTTTGTAAGCACGGTAATTTTCTGACAATTTTTTATGTGATCTGAGGCGGATTTGACATGCTCGTCAATTAAATTTGTTATCGCCTGTGATAGCCTGGCTTATTAGAGATGATAGACTATGCATATCAATAAGGAATTTCTTTTTTTTCGGAAACCCATTCAGACAGAACTTTAAAGTTAAGTGTGCTCAGCTTGGAGTAGTTTTAGGATGGGTGACCGACCGAGAAGTTGCTTCCGGGTGCGCACGAGTGATGACAAAGTGCGCAAAAAGAGATCTGTGGGACCAGTCTAGGTCCCGCCAGGAGTAACGACCACCGGCGGGTGTGTGTGGGGCGTTACAAATTGATATCAAAGCTGACCCTCGCGGTTACACGGATGTTTGCAGATAGGTGCGCGGTCATGTTGTTCATGACGTTTGTGACCCGTCGTGGCACACAGCATGGTACATGTACCGGACTGGATGCACAGACGTATGTGGCGAGAGAACGTTCCTGTGGCCCGACGAGAACGTCGGTTCCTCTGAGTGGGGGTGTATGTGATAGCTTGGCTTATTAGCGATGATAGACTACTCATAACAATAAGGAATTCCTTCTTTTTCGGGAACCCATTCGGACAGAACTCCAAAGTTAAGCGTGTTCAGATTGGAGTAGTTTCAGGATGGGTGACCGATCGGAAAATTGCTCCCGGGTGCGCACGAGTGAGGCCAAAGTGCGCAGAAAAGACTACTCCCTCCATCTCGGCGAATAAGTCATTCGCGTAGTTTTAGGTCGACGATTTATCTAAATATGTACTATATGTGATAAAAAATATATATTTAGAAATTACATATGTGTAGAAATATAGTGATATACTTTTCATGACATATAACACATATTTAGTTTTTCAAATCGATGACCTAGAACTACACGAATGACTTATCCATCTAGACGGAGGTAGTAGTATTGATCTGTGGAGCCATTTTAGATCCTGCCAAGAGTAACAACCACCGGCGGGTGTGCGTGGGGCGTTACATCACCAAAGAACATAATTTGTCATGAAAACGTTCGATTTGCCATGATAGAAAATCAGACGTCAAATTTATAGTAGAGTCCTTCAAAAAATAGCAAGTGGAAAGAAATTACATGTTAGGGCCTATGTTTCACTTTCAGGTACCATATCATCCAGTGAACAAAACTATTTGGCTTTGGGCGCTTTCTCGTGAATAGGAGCTTGGTAGGCTACACAGCCAGCCATCTTTTGCTTTGCTTGTAAGCCATTAATCCTTGGGATAAAATATTGGGTTTTATCTTAATTCTGATTGCAAGCACAAGCAAAGCTGCATTTGGGACTGCAGCCTTTTCACTTTAATTTGTTGAGAGATCATATCCCAGTAATCATTCTACAAGTTTATCCGTTTCAGCATTATGGGATATGATTCCCAACTAATCATTCTGTAGTGTCTCAAGTTGCATCAATTTTCCATGATACCCCCTCCGTATTAAAATACAAGACAAGGCACTTTTTGTCACTATCCCAGTAATCATTATATCTTGATACATATTGTTCTAGCCTATTAACTGCATGATGAACATATTTGCCATGCTAGCCGGGGGTGGTAGGTTAAAAGCTACATGAATTGTTGGCCCCACTGATATTGCAAACGACACGCTCAAAACAAATGATGAATAGTTTCTCCCCGATCACAATAAAACCTTTTCCCCTTCCTTGCCATCGAAGTTTGGCCAGGTTATCTTTGGTCAAAATTACACCTTCATGTAAGAACCACATAAAGATCATTATTTTCAAAGGAACTTTTTATTTCTAGGTGTACTTATTTTGAAAGACCGGACCCGTGGTAATAGCTTCATCGTATATCGATTTGGACTTATTTGCTTCAACCGAAATGAGTCTTGATCTTCAGACAGGTTGACAGTCATCACCACTAGACCAAATGAATCCACCCTATCGACCTATCCCCAAGTAACACCCGTGAAAACTGAATATTCAACGGCGTAGTTTCTAACATAGAAGAAATAATCACATTCTTACGTTTTGTGATTTTATAAAGGTTTGGGTACCCTACACTTCACAGGGTATTACCAACCCGAGTATCTTTCCAAAACAATGTAGTTTGACCGTTGCGTACTACAAATTCTCCCCTCTGGAAGAAATCATCCTTCACCCTCACTAGTCCTTTTCAAAAGGGTGATTCAGTTGGTTTTGTCATCACATAGGATAAATTCTTTGATTTCAGGTATTAGTTGGTCAGTAGCTCCTACCAAACACCTTCCTTGTTATGTAGTTTGAACAACTATTTACTGAGCAGACATTTGTTTGTAACCTCAAAGTCTTATATCCAAAGTTCAAAATGATGCTTTGAGTGTCACACAATGTCGCATCTAGCTAGCAATACTTCTACTAGTGTCTGTCACCCTGCTAGAAGAACCTCGATCTATAAAAATCTAGTCTTTTTCATACTACTTTGGATACTACAAAGAAGGATACCATAAACATTGACAAGCTAGTAAGGAATGTGTTTATTAGGATGAGACACGCTCCATATGATAGAAGGTTTCCCTTCTCATTACTGAGCATTTTCCCTGCAAAAAATAAAATAAAATAAAATAATTACTAAGCATTTTCGATGTCCTTTGGCTGAAGCAGCCACTTTACTTGAAGGGTTAAAACTTGCATTACGGCTCGGATACAATAACATTTTGGTGCGGATGGACAATGTAACAATGGTCCAAGCTTTGAACGAAGACGAAGGCTATTCGATGGTTGCATCGCCTGTTTTATCTGCTTGCTGTAGTGAGTTTTGGAGTTTCGAGAAGGCTTGTATCGAGTTATGTAATAAAGAGTCGAACGTAGTTGCGCATGTGCTAACAGGGTGGTGGGGACGCAAAAACCAACCTGCGGAGTGGTTCGAGTCACCTCCAGGTTTATTGTTAAATTTCTCACAGGCGATGTAAATGTGTTTGAGGTTAATAAAACTAGCTATTATGACCTTCCCTTAAAAAAGGTTTCCCTTCTAATTAATTACTGACCATTTTCTTAGAATGATCCTCAATTATTTTTAAGACTTTATCGTGAAGCCTGCGAAGGTCAATTGGAGTCCCAACATATTTAAAAGAAGTGAACCAACCTCACAGCTAAAAAGTTGCTTCTATTGATGTTGTGCCACCTTGTCGTTTTCAAAACAGAACAACTCGCTTTTATGAAAATTAATCTCGAGTCCAGACAATTGTTCGAGCATGCAAACGATTAACTTCAAGTTAATGCCTTTTTCATATCATGTTCCATGAAGGTAATAGTGTCATCAGCAATACCACAGGACTGGAACTCTCCAGTCCATAAGGTGCGAGATAAGTCCTTCAACTCATCCGTCCTCCTTAGCCCACGTTACAAGGATAGCAAACATTACCGACAACCACATTAAACAAGGCTGGGCAGGGGATCCCCTTGGCGTAGCCTCTTCATGGTTTGAAAATAATGACCAATGTTATCGCCAAGCGTCACCCGAAAACTGACTCCATGCGGGGGCGGACCTACGTTGGAGCCTGTGGGGGCAGCTGCCCCCACTCGTTTTTTCCATTCGGTTGTACATGTTGCTGCCTATACTTGTGTGCCCCCACTAGGATGAGTACTCTGCCCCCACTCAGCCCGATTCCTGCTTGTGTATTTTCAAAAGCCCGTTTACTCTAAACTGTGAAGAAAGTAAAGAAATAGCCCAAAAACAAATAGGGTGTTGCAGCGTCTAGCCTGCAAGCCTGCAGATTGCATTGTTGGCTTGGCCAGCGGCTCGCTCAGATTTCCTCGTGCACACACGCACCCACACGAGACGGCCGAAGCCCTGACCTTGCCGCTCGCAGCCGCCGGCTCGCTCCAACTCCGGTGGCAACTGCTGACTTGCCTATATCCGTCCCTTGCGGCCTTGCACGACGTCACCGTCGCACAACCCTGATACTGTAATTTCCCTCTAATTGACATCAAAGTGAGCCGTATAACATCTAGGTTTTTCTCCTTGCGTTTTTTTGTTAGTTTGCAATTTCAATCTTATAAAAACTAAGATTGAAATTCAGCTGTTTGCAATTTCAATCTAGGCCTTGCATGTGTGCTATCAGATTTGTGTATAATTTATTCGTTTGCCCATTCCTTTCTCCTTTTGAAATCTAGATGAGCCATACAAAACATTAAAATATGTGTATAATCCATCAATTTTGATAATTAGGTCAATTCAATTGTTCAATCATTTTTTGTGTCACATACAAATTTTAATATGCAATTTTCTACTTAAGGGCAATATTGGCTACTTCAGACTCATAGGCTCCAATTCGAATCAACTATTATAAAAAATTCTAACAATCATTCATTTGTGCACGCACACACATCAAATGTGATATTCATATTGATGCAAACACACACATACATCAAATGTGATATTCATATTGATGCAAATCATTGTCTCAAATTTTTAGTTTTTTTCACTTCACAATGAACTTGATACCTTGTGAAGAATGAGGTGATCATGCACAAATTTTTAGTTTATACCAATACTTGCCTTGCTAGTTCGTGAATATGCCCATACATTTTGCCCCCTCTCAATTTTTTCCCTGGGTCCGCCCTCCTGAAGGAAATATGCCCTAGAGGCAATAATAAAGTTATTATTTATTTCCTTATATCATGATAAATGTTTATTATTCATGCTAGAATTGTATTAACCGGAAACATAATACATGTGTGAATACATAGACAAACAGAGTGTCACTAGTATGCCTCTACTTGACTAGCTCGTTAATCAAAGATGGTTATGTTTCCTGACCATGAACAAAGAGTTGTTATTTGATTAACAAGGTCACATCATTAGTTGAATGATCTGATTGACATGACCCATTCCATTAGCTTAGCATCCGATCGTTTAGTATATTGCTATTGCTTTCTTCATGACTTATACATGTTCCTATGACTATGAGATTATGCAACTCCCGTTTGCCGGAGGAACACTTTGGGTGCTACCAAACGTCACAATGTAACTGGGTGATTATAAAGGAGCATTACAGGTGTCTCCAAAGGTACATGTTGGGTTGGCGTATTTTGAGATTAGGATTTGTCACTCCAATTGTCGGAGAGGTATCTCTGGGCCCTCTCGGTAATGCACATCACATAAGCCTTGCAAGCATTGCAACTAATGAGTTAGTTGCGGGATGATGTATTACGGAACGAGTAAAGAAACTTGCCGGTAACGAGATTGAACTAGGTATTGGATACCGACGATCGAATCTCGGGCAAGTAACATACCGATGACAAAAGGAACAACGTATGTTGTTATGCGGTCTGACCGATAAAGATCTTCGTAGAATATGTGGGAGCCAATATGGGCATCCAGGTCCCGCTATTGGTTATTGACCGGAGACATGTCTCGGTCATGTCTACATTGTTCTCGAACCGTAGGGTCCGCACGCTTAACGTTACGATGACAGTTATTATGAGTTTATGCATTTTGATGTACCGAAGATTGTTCGGAGTCCCGGATGTGATCATGGACATGACGAGGAGTCTCAAAATGGTCGAGACATAAAGATTGATATATTGGAAACCTATATTTGGATATCGGAAGTGTTCCGGGTGAAATCGGGATTTTACCGGAATACCGGGAGGTTACCGGAACCCCCCGGGAGCCATATGGGCCTTAATGGGCTTTAGTGGAAAGGAGAAAGGAGCAGCCCAAGGTGGCCGCGCGCCTCCCCCCTCCCCTAGTCCTATTAGGACTAGGAGAGGTGGCCGGCCCCCCCCTCTCTCTTTCCCCCTCGGGGAATCCTAGTCCAACTAGGATTGGGGGGGGGGGGGAGTCCTACTCCCGGTAGGAGTAGGACTCCTCCTGCGCCCTCCTCCTGGCCGGCGGCCCCTCCCCCTTGGCTCCTTTATATACGGAGGCAGAGGGCACCTCTAGACACACAAGTTGATCATTGAGATCGTTCCTTAGCCGTGTGCGGTGCTCCCTGCCACCATATTCCACCTCGATTATATTGTAGCAGTGCTTAGGCGAAGCCCTGCGACAGTAGAACATCAAGATCGTCACCACGCCGTCGTGCTGACGGAACTCCTCCCCGATGCTTTGCTGGATCGGAGTCCGGGGATCGTCATCGAGCTGTACGTGTGTTAAGAACTCGGAGGTGCCGGAGTAACGGTGCTTGGATCGGTCAGATCGGGAAGACGTACGACTACTTCCTCTACGTTGCGTCAACGCTTCCGCAGTCGGTCTGTGTGGGTACGTAGACAACACTCTCCCCTCTCGTTGCTATGCATCACCATGATCTTGCGTGTGCGTAGGAAATTTTTTGAAATTACTGCGTTCCCCAATAGTGGTATCAGAGCCTAGGTTTTATGGTTTGATGTTATATGCACGACTAGAACACAAGTGAGTTGTGGGCGATATAAGTCATACTGCCTACCAGCATGTCATACTTTGGTTCGGCGGTATTGTTGGACGAGACGACCCGGACCGACATTACGCGTACGCTTATGCGAGACCGGTTCTCCCGACGTGCTTTGCACATAGGTGGCTTGCGGGCGACAGTCTCTCCAACTTTAGTTGAACCGAGTGTGGCTACGCCCGGTCCTTGCGAAGGTTAAAACGGAGTCTATTTGACAAACTATCGTTGTGGTTTTGATGCGTAGGTGAGATTGGTTCTTGTTTAAGCCCGTAGCAGCCACGTAAAACTTGCAACAACAAAGTAGAGGACGTCTAACTTGTTTTTGCAGGGCATGTTGTGATGTGATATGGCCAAGACATGATGCTGAATTTTATTGTATGAGATGATCATGTTTTGTAACCGAGTTATCGGCAACTGGCAGGAGCCATATGGTTGTCGCTTTATTGTATGCAATGCAATCGTGATGTAATGCTTTACTTTATTACTAAACGGTAGTGATAGTCGTAGAAGCATAAGATTGGCGAGACGACAACGATGCTATGATGGAGATCAAGGTGTCGCGCCGGTGACGATGGTGATCATGACGGTGCTTCGGAGATGGAGATCACAGGCACAAGATGATGATGGCCATATCATATCACTTACAATGATTGCATGTGATGTTTATATTTTATGCATCTTATCTTGCTTTGATTGACGGTAGCATTATAAGATGATCTCTCACTAAATTATCAAGAAGTGTTCTCCCTGAGTATGCACCGTTGTGAAAGTTCTTCGTGCTGAGAAACCACGTGATGATCGGGTGTGATAGGCTCTACGTTCAAATACAACGGGTGCAAAGCAGTTGCACACGCGGAATACCCAGGTTATACTTGACGAGCCAAGCATATACAGATATGGCCTCGGAACACGGAGACCGAAAGGTCGAGCGTGAATCATATAGTAGATATGATCAACATAGTGATGTTCACCAATGAAACTACTCCATCTCACATGATGATCGGACATGGTTTAGTTGATTTGGATCACGTGATCACTTAGAGGATTAGAGGGATGTCTATCTAAGTGGGAGTTATTAAATAATATGATTAATTGAACTTAAATTTATCATGAACTTAGTCCCTGATAGTATCTTGCTTATTTATGTTGATTGTAGATAGATGGCTCGTGCTGTTGTTCCGTTGAATTTTAATGCGTTTCTTGAGAAAGCAAAGTTGAAAGATGATGGTAGCAATTACACGGACTGGGTCCGTAACTTGAGGATTATCCTCATTGCTGCAAGAAGAATTATGTCCTGGAAGCAGCGCTGGGTGCCAGGCCTGCTGCTGGAGCAACACCAGATGTTATGAACGTCTGGCAGAGCAAAGCTGATGACTACTCGATAGTTCAGTGTGCCATGCTTTACGGCTTAGAATCGGGACTTCAACGATGTTTTGAACGTCATGGAGCATATGAGATGTTCCAGGAGTTGAAGTTAATATTTCAAGCAAATGCCCGGATTGAGAGATATGAAGTCTCCAGTAAGTTTTATAGCTGCAAGATGGAGGAGAACAGTTCTGTCAGTGAGCATATACTCAAAATGTTTGGGTATAATAATCACTTGATTCAATTGGGAGTTAATCTTCCAGATGATTGCGTCATTGACAGAATTCTCCAATCACTGCCACCAAGCTACAAGAGCTTCGTGATGAACTATAATATGCAAGGGATGAACAAGACTATTCCTGAGCTCTTCGCAATGCTGAAAGCTGCGGAGGTAGAAATCAAGAAGGAGCATCAAGTGTTGATGGTCAATAAGACCACTAGTTTCAAGAAAAAGGGCAAAGGGAAGAAGAAAGGGAACTTCAAGAAGAACGGCAAGCAAGTTGCTGCTCAAGAGAAGAAACCCAAGTCTGGACCTAAGCCTGAAACTGAGTGCTTCTACTACAAGCAGACTGGTCACTGGAAGCGGAACTGCCCCAAGTATTTGGCGGATAAGAAGGATGGCAAGGTGAACAAAGGTATATGTGATATACATGTTATTGATGTGTACCTTACCAATGCTCGCAGTAGCACCTGGGTATTTGATACTGGTTCTGTTGCTAATATTTGCAACTCGAAACAGGGACTACGGATTAAGCGAAGATTGGCTAAGGACGAGGTGACGATGCGCGTGGGAAACGGTTCTAAAGTCGATGTGATCGCGGTCGGCACGCTACCTCTACATCTACCTTCGGGATTAGTATTAGACCTAAATAATTGTTATTTGGTGCCAGCGTTGAGCATGAACATTATATCTGGATCTTGTTTAATGCGAGACGGTTATTCATTTAAATCAGAGAATAATGGTTGTTCTATTTATATGAGTAATATTTTTTATGGTCATGCATCCTTGAAGAGTGGTCTATTCTTATTGAATCTCGAGAGTAGTGATACACATATTCATAATGTTGAAGCCAAAAGATGCAGAGTTGATAATGATAGTACAACTTATTTGTGGCACTGCCGTTTAGGTCATATCGGTGTAAAGCGCATGAAGAAACTCCATACTGATGGGCTTTTGGAACCACTTGATTATGAATCGCTTGGTACTTGCGAACCGTGCCTCATGGGTAAGATGACTAAAACATCATTCTCCGGTACTATGGAGAGAGCAACAGATTTGTTGGAAATCATACATACAGATGTACGTGGTCCGATGAACATTGAAGCTCGTGGCGGATATCGTTATTCTCTCACCTTCACAGATGATTTAAGCAGATACGGGTATATCTACTTAATGAAACATAAGTCTGAAACATTTGAAAAGTTCAAAGAATTTCAGAGTGAAGTGGAAAATCATCGTAACAAGAAAATAAAGTTTCTACGATCTGATCATGGAGGAGAATATTTGAGTTACGAGTTTGGTGTACATTTGAAACAATGCGGAATAGTTTCGCAGCTCACGCCACCCGGAACACCACAGCGTAATGGTGTGTCCGAACCTCGTAATCGTACTTTACTAGATATGGTGCGATCTATGATGTCTCTTACAGATTTACCGCTATCGTTTTGGGGTTATGCTTTAGAGACGGCCGCATTCACGTTAAATAGGGCACCATCAAAATCCGTTGAGATGACGCCTTATGAACTATGGTTTGGCAAGAAACCAAAGTTGTCGTTTCTTAAAGTTTGGGGCTGCGATGCTTATGTGAAAAAGCTTCAACCTGATAAGCTCGAACCCAAATCGGAGAAATGTGTCTTCATAGGATACCCAAAGGAGACTGTTGGGTACACCTTCTATCACAGATCCGAAGGCAGGACTTCTGTTGCTAAATTTGGAAACTTTCTGGAGAAGGAGTTTCTCTCGAAAAAAGTGAGTGGGAGGAAAGTAGAACTTGACGAGGTAACTGTACCTACTCCCTTATTGGAAAGTAGTGCATCGCAGAAAACTGTTTCAGTGACACCTACACCAATTAGAGAGGAAGCTAATGATGATGATCATGAAACTTTAGATCAAGATACTACTGAACCTCGTAGATCAACCAGAGTAAGATCCGCACCAGAGTGGTACGGTAATCCTGTTCTGGAAGTCATGCTACTAGATCATGATGAACCTACGAACTATGAAGAAGCGATGGTGAGCCCAGATTCCACAAAATGGCTTGAAGCCATGAAATCTGAGATGGGATCCATGTATGAGAACAAAGTATGGACTTTGGTTGACTTGCCCGCTGATCGGAAAGCAATTGAGAATAAATGGATCTTCAAGAAGAAGACTGACGCTGACGGTAATATTACTGTCTAAAAAGCTCGACTTGTCACAAAAGGTTTCGGCAAGTTCAAGGGATTGACTACGACGAGACCTTCTCACCCATAGCGATGCTTAAGTCTGTCCGAATCATGTTAGCAATTGCCGCATTTTATGATTATGAAATTTGGCAGATGGATGTCAAAACTGCATTCTTGAATGGATTTCTGGAAGAAGAGTTGTATATGATGCAACCAGAAGGTTTTGTCGATCCAAAGGGAGCTAACAAAGTGTGCAAGCTCCAGCGATCCATTTATGGACTGGTGCAAGCCTCTCGGAGTTGGAATAAACGCTTTGATAGTATAATCAAAGCATTTGGTTTTGTACAGACTTTTGGAGAAGCCTGTATTTACAAGAAAGTGAGTGGGAGCTCTGTAGCATTTCTGATATTATATGTGGATGACATATTACTGATTGGAAATGATATAGAATTTCTGGATAGCATAAAGGGATACTTGAATAAAAGTTTTTCAATGAAAGACCCCGGTGAAGCTGCTTACATATTAGGCATAAAGATCTATAGAGATAGATCAAAACGCTTAATTGGACTTTCACAAAGCACATACCTTGACAAGATTTTGAAAAGGTTCAAAATGGATCAAGCAAAGAAAGGGTTCTTGCCTGTATTACAAGGTGTGAAGTTGAGTAAGACTCAATGCCCGACCACTGCAGAAGATAGAGAGAAAATGAAAGATATTCCCTATACTTCAGCCATAGGCTCTATCATGTATGCAATGCTGTGTACCAGACCTGATGTGTGCCTTGCCATAAGTTTAGCAGGGAGGTACCAAAGTAATCCAGGAGTGGATCACTGGACAGCGGTCAAGAACATCCTGAAATACCTGAAAAGGACTAAGGATATGTTTCTCATATATGGAGGTGACAAAGAGCTCATCGTAAAAGGTTACGTTGATGCAAGCTTTGACACTGATCCGGACGATTCTAAATCGCAAACCGCATACGTGTTTACATTAAACGGTGGAGCTGTCAGTTGGTGCAGTTCTAAACAAAGCGTCGTAGCGGGATCTACATGTGAAGCGGAGTACATAGCTGCTTCGGAAGCAGCAAATGAAGGAGTCTGGATGAAGGAGTTCATATCCGATCTAGGTGTCATACCTAGTGCATCGGGTCCAATGAAAATCTTTTGTGACAATACTGGTGCAATTGCCTTGGCAAAGGAATCCAGATTTCACAAGAGAACCAAGCACATCAAGAGATGCTTCAATTCCATCCGAGATCTAGTCTAGGTGGGAGACATAGAGATTTGCAAGATACATACGGATCTGAATGTGGCAGACCCGTTGACTAAGCCTCTTCCACGAGCAAAACATGATCAGCACCAAGACTCCATGGGTGTTAGAATCATTACTGTGTAATCTAGATTATTGACTCTAGTGCAAGTGGGAGACTGAAGGAAATATGCCCTAGAGGCAATAATAAAGTTATTATTTATTTTCTTATATCATGATAAATGTTTATTATTCATGCCAGAATTATATTAACCGGAATCATAATACATGTGTGAATACATAGACAAACAGAGTGTCACTAGTATGCCTCTACTTGACTAGCTCGTTAATCAAAGATGGTTATGTTTCCTGACCATGAACAAAGAGTTGTTATTTGATTAACAAGGTCACATCATTAGTTGAATGATCTGATTAACATGACCCATTCCATTAGCTTAGCATCCGATCGTTTAGTATATTGCTATTGCTTTCTTCATGACTTATACATGTTCCTATGACTATGAGATTATGCAACTCCCGTTTGCCGGAGGAACACTTTGGGTGCTACCAAACATCACAACGTAACTGGGTGATTATAAAGGAGCATTACAGGTGTCTCCAAAGGTACATGTTGGGTTGGCGTATTTCGAGATTAGGATTTGTCACTCCGATTGTCGGAGAGGTATCTCTGGGCCCTCTCGGTAATGCACATCACATAAGCCTTGCAAGCATTGCAACTAATGAGTTAGTTGCGGGATGATGTATTACGGAACGAGTAAAGAGACTTGCCGGTAACGAGATTGAACTAGGTATTGGATACCGACGATCGAATCTCGGGCAAGTAACATACCGATGACAAAAGGAACAACGTATGTTGTTATGCGGTTTGACCGATAAAGATCTTCGTAGAATATGTGGGAGCCAATATGGGCATCCAGGTCCCGCTATTGGTTATTGACCGGAGACGTGTCTCGGTCATGTCTACATTGTTCTCGAACCGTAGGGTCCGCACGCTTAACGTTACGATGACAGTTATTATGAGTTTATGCATTTTGATGTACCGAAGATTGTTCGGAGTCCCGGATGTGATCATGGACATGACGAGGAGTCTCGAAATGGTCGAGACATAAAGATTGATATATTGGAAACCTATATTTGAATATCGGAAGTGTTCCGGGTGAAATCGGGATTTTACCGGAGTACCGAGAGGTTACCGGAACCCCCCGGGAGCCATATGGGCCTTAATGGGCTTTAGTGGAAAGGAGAAAGGAGCAGCCCAAGGTGGCCGCGCGCCTCCCCCCTCCCCTAGTCCTATTAGGACTAGGAGAGGTGGCCGGCCCCCCTCTCTCTCTTTCCCCCTCGGGGAATCCTAGTCCAACTAGGATTGGGGGGGGGGGGGGAGTCCTACTCCCGGTAGGAGTAGGACTCCTCCTGCGCCCTCCTCTTGGCCGGCGGCCCCCTCCCCCTTGGCTCCTTTATATACGGAGGCAGAGGGCACCTCTAGACACACAAGTTGATCATTGAGATCGTTCCTTAGCCGTGTGCGGTGCTCCCTGCCACCATACTCCACCTCGATTATATTGTAGCAGTGCTTAGACGAAGCCCTGCGACAGTAGAACATCAAGATCGTCACCACGCCGTCGTGCTGACGGAACTCCTCCCCGACGCTTTGCTGGATCGGAGCCCGGGGATCGTCATCGAGCTGTACGTGTGTTAAGAACTCGGAGGTGCCGGAGTAACGGTGCTTGGATCGGTCGGATCGGGAAGACGTACGACTACTTCCTCTATGTTGCGTCAACGCTTCCGCAGTCGGTCTGCGTGGGTACGTAGACAATACTCTCCCCTCTCGTTGCTATGCATCACCATGATCTTGCGTGTGCGTAGGAAATTTTTTGAAATTACTGCGTTCCTCAACACCTCCGTGGATGAAGGTTTGCACCGGGTCACATGATGCATAGTCCGATACTTTTCATTCATGTGACAAACCATTCAGGCATCCCAGCTACGTTCATGTAACACCTGATCACGTCAAGCGGCATTACCTGCTGCTAGAACAAAGAACCAAAGCAATACAAAGCTTGTACATCTAGATGTTTTTAGCTATGTCACATCTAAGTTGTTCACCATATGATTATGGGCTATAAGATTTGTGCAAACCGTTTTTTTTTCTAAGGCTCGTGTCGCGCCCTTTGGGCTGTTTGATCACGCGCACATGTATGTCCCTTTTTCCTATGCAGGGTCTGGGTACGTGGGCATTTATTTAGTTATATGCGTTGTTGTTTTTTTAGGCAACATTATATGCGTTGGTGCTCCGCTGTTTTTGTTCTTTTTTTTGTCCGCGCCTAGGCCTTTTTGTACGGACAGAATTGAAGGAGCTGGGCTGTGTTATTTTCTGTTTACCTTTTTTTCCATTATCTATTAAAAAATTGTTTGTAAATTATGATTTTTAAATTTGACTTTTTTGACAGTGTCAGTTGCATGTCCATCATCAAACGCGGACGAATAATTGAAGAGTCAATGAAGCTACTTTATAGACGGCATACCATGATTTTACCGGACCTTATTTAGTTGCATGTCCAACACTAGCACGCAACTCATGACCGATCTAGTTGCATGTCTACTTTTCGACACGCAACTTGTGCTCGATTCAGTATCCCTATCTAGTTGTTTGTCCAACTCCAACACACAACTCATTCGACCTAGGTGCATGCCCATCTTCGGCATGCGCTCCTAACAGAATACCTCTATGTAGTTGCTTTCCAACACTGACACACAACTTGCTCAACTCAATTGCATGTCCAAGCCTAACACATAACTCATGCCCGATCCACTTGCATGTGCACTCACGACACGCAATGCTCGAGAGTGAAGTTTTTTGTTTTCTTTCCTTTTCATTTATTTGTTTCGAATTCATGAAGTTTTTCTAAATTCATGTTATTTTTTATTTTTCTGTTATTTTTCTGTTTTCTCTTTCCTTTCATGTTTTAATTTATTTATTTATTTAATTTTAATTCATGAATTTTCCTTTCATGTTTTCTGTTCTCTTTTCTGTTTTCTCTTCCTTTTACGCCTTTTCTTGTCCTAGTTGCAAGTCCATCTTTGACGTGCAACTGGGGCACAATCCATTTTTGTTCTAGTTGCAAGTCCGACT
>NC_041382.1:683205152-683207959 GCF_002162155.2 Triticum dicoccoides
TTTACCAATTTTGTCTAAGTTGCAAATCCACTCTCGATACACAACTAGAGCTCGACCCATTTTTGCCTCAGTTGCAAGTCCACTATCGGCTCGCAACCATGTTTTTTTTGCCTTGGTTGCATGTCTACCCTTGACTTGTAATTTGGGTTCAACTTTTTTTCGGCCTTAATTCCATGTCCACCATCGATTCACAACTAGGCCTGACCTTTTTTTCGTCCCAGCTGCAAGTCCACCATTGACATGCAACTATGCCCTTGATCATTTTTTGCCTCAATTGCAAGCCCATCCTTTGACTCATAGTTGGGCTCATTTTTTTTGCCTCAGTTGCAGGTCCACCATCGACTCGCAATTAGGGATGGCCATTTTTGTCCCAATTGCAAGTGAACCATTAGCTCACAACTGGGTCTGGCCCCTTTTTTATACTGGGTTGCAAATCAACCATTGACTCACAATTGCAAGTGCATCCTCGACATGCAACTGTGGGGGCCGACCCAAGTCCACCCTCGATAAGAAACTGGGCACTATCAATTTTTTGTCCTAGTCGCAGGTCCACCTTGACACTCAACTGAGAGGGGGCGGGACGACCCATTATTCTCCCCGTTACACCTACACCCCAACATGCAATTGGGGGCCTATATTTTTACCCAGTTGCAAGCCCACCCTTGATGCGTAACTGAGGTCTGTGATACGTCTCCAACGTATCTATAATTTTTGATTGTTCTATGCTATTATATTATCTGTATTGGATGTTTTATATGCATTAATATGCTATTTTATATTATTTTTGGGACTAACCTATTAACCTAGAGCCCAATGCCAGTTTTTGTTTTTTCCCTTGTTTTAGAGTTTCGCAAAAAAGGAATATCAAACGGAATAAAACTTTCGCGATAATTTTTCTTGGACCAGAAGACATCCAGAGGACTTGGAGTGCAAGTTAGAGAAGCCACGGGGCGGTCACAAGGACGGAGGGTGCGCCCCCAGCCTTGTGGGCCCCTCGTGACTTTTCTTCCGCCTATATATTCCCATATATCCCAAAACAACCAGGGAAGTCACGAAAACACTTTTCCACCGCCGCAACCTTCTATACCCATGAGATCCCATCTAGGGGCCTTTTTCGTCGTCTTGTCGAAGGGGTATTCGATCACAGAGGGCTTCTACATCAACACCATTGCCCTTCCGATGAAGCATGAGTAGTTTACCACAAACCTACAAGTCCATAGCTAGTAGCTAGATGGCTTCTTCTCTCTCTTTGATTCTCATCGATGTTTTGGGAGATATATTAGATGTAATACCTTTTTGCAGTGTGTTTGCCGAGATCCGATGAATTGTGGATTTATGATCAGCTTATCTATGCATATTATTTGAATCTCCTTCGAATTCTTATATGCATGATTTGATATCTTTGCAAGTGTCTCCGAACTATCGATTTGGTTTGGCCAATTAGATTGGTTTTTCATGCAATGAGAGAAGTGCTTAGCTTTGGGTTCAATCTTACGGTGTCCTTTCCCAGTGACAGTAGGGGCAGCAAGGCATGTATTGTGTTGTTGCCATCGAGGATAAAAATATGGGGTTTACATCATATTGCTTGAGTTTATTCCTCTACATCATGTCATCTTACTTAATGCGTTACTCTGTTCTTCATGAACTTAATACTCTAGATGTAGGCACGAGTCGGTTGATATGTGGAGTAATAGTAGTAGATGCAGATTCGTTTCGGTCTACTTGACACGGACATGATGCCTATATTTCATAATCATTGCCTTAGATATCGTCATAACTTTGCGCTTTTCTATCAATTGCTCGACAGTAATTTGTTCACCCATTATATTATTTGCTATCTTGAGAGAAGCCTCTAGTGAAACCTATGGCCCCAGGTCTATTTTTATCATATAAGTTTCCGGTCTACTATTTTCCTTCATATTAGTTTCTGATCTACTATTTTGCAATATTTTACTTTCTGATCTATAAAACAAAAAACCCAAAAATATTTTATCTTTTGTTCAGTTTTATTTATCTATCTCTATCAGATCTCACTTTTGCAAGTGACCATGAAGGGATTGACAACCCCTTTATCGCGTTGGGTGCAAGTGTTTGATTGTTTGTGCAGGTATTGGTGATTTGTGTGTTTTTCTCCTACTAGATTGATACCTTGGTTCTCAAACTGAGGGAAATGCTTATCTCTACTTTGCTGCATCACCCTTTCCTCTTCAAGGGAAAAACCAACGCAAACTCAAGAAGTAGCACAAGTCAACCATCGAGTCGTAACTAGGAGACACATGTTTGTAGGGGAAATTGCCAGTGAACCATTGACTCACAACTAGGGAGGACATATGTTTGTAGGGGCCTAGTTTCAAGTTAACCATCGACTCGCAATTAGGACGTGTCATACATTTTTGTAGTGGCCCCAGATGCATGTCAACCATCAACTCGCAACTATGGCGGGACTTATGTTTGTAGGGAGGCCTAGTTGCAAGTCAATCGTCGACTCACAACTAGGGTAGCATATGTTCGTAGGGACCCCAGTTCAAGTCAACCATCGACTCGCAACTAGGAGGAAAATATGTTTGTAGGGGCCAAGTTGCAAGTCAATCATCGACTCGCAACTAGCACACAACTTTTTGTAGTGGCCCCCAGTTGCATGTCAACCATCGACTCGCAACTAGGGGGAGTATGTTTGTAGGGGGCCCAGTTGCAATTCAACCATCGACTCACAACTAGGACGCGTGATACTTTTTTTGTAGTGGCCCTAGTTGCATGTCAACCATCGACTCGCAACCAGGGGAGTCGTATGTTTGTAGGGGCCTAGT